>NW_017676632.1:27161-41756 GCF_001879085.1 Nicotiana attenuata
ACCTACTCAGATGCATCGTTGAATATTAAAAACAAAACGTCTCGACTTATATCAATTAATATGTTATAATTGATTCATCGACTTATAACCTAGTGATGAATGAATGTAATTCGTTAACTCTGTTACAATACAAAAAAAGAATATTGTATCATGTACTATAACATGCTATATATGTAGTTCAAGTAACACGAAGTGCGTGTGTTATATATATATACACACATTAACATATACTTGTAACGACCCGGCCGGTCGTTTTTGGAATTTACGCCCCGATCCCCTATTAACTTCTTTCCCCAAGTTTATTTCTGCTATTTTGATTTGCCGGGATGTTCGGTTTTGAATTTCGGAGAGTTTTGGGACACTTAGTCCCTAAATGAGAGCTTAAGTGTTGGAAAACTGACCATAGTCAGAACAGTGTGAAGACGGCCTTGGGACGGAAATCCGATGGTTCCGTTAGCTTCGTTAGGTGATTTCAGGGTTGGGAGCATGTTCGGAATGTGTTTTGGAGGTCCGTAGCTAATTTAGGCTTGAAATGCCAAAGTTTGAATTTTTGAAGTTTCCGGTCCGATAGTGGAATTTTGATCCAAGGGTCGGAATAGAATTCCGGAAGTTGCAGTAGTTCCGTCATGTCATTTGGGATGTGTGTGCAAAATTTCAGGTCATTCGGACGTGTTTTGGTTAGGTTTTTGATTGAAAGCGTATTTTGAGGAAATTTAAAGTTCTTAGGCTTAAATCCTTGATTAATTCCAGTTTCCGACGTTGTCTTAGGTGGTTTAAGGATTGGTACAAGTTTGAATGATGTTATGGGATGTGTCCGTAGGATTGGTTGAGGTCCCGGGGGCCTCGGGTGTGTTCCGGATGCTCAACGGGGCATTCTGAGTGTTTAAAAGTTGCAGAAATGTTCTTCAGATCTGCTGCAGACTTTCCTTCTCCGCGATCGTGTAGTGTAATCTCGGAGAGGGGCCAATTCCTTCTACGCGATCGCATTGTAGTGTTCGCGATCGCATAGTCCTGCTTCTTCCTCTTCCGCGATCGCATGGCTTGGGCTGCGTTCGCATAGGCTATTTTTTTAGCCTTTAAAATTTACTCTTCGCGATCGCAAGAGGAGGAATGCGATCGCATAGAACAAAATGTCTGGGCAGTTATAAACTTTCAAAAATCGAGGGTTAGCCATTTTATCAAAACACAAGCTTGGGAGCTCGGATTTGAGGGAGATTTCGAGGGTTTTTTAGGGAAAACGATTGGGTAACGATTCTATACTCCTTTTTGCTTATAACCCACTAATCTAATCATCAATTCTTCCTTTAATTTCGGATTTTGAATGAAAAATTAGGTAAAACTTCCTAGACCAAATTATTGAGTTTTGAGTGGGTGTTTGACCTCCGATTTGAGAGATTTTTGTATGGTTAGACTCGTGAGAGTACGAGGGTTCTGAATATATTAATTTCATCCGATTCCGAGATGTTGTCCTGAGGGGCTAATTTCACATCTTAGCTTTGAATTAAATCGTAGAATCAGTTGCTTGAGATGTTATTTACGATATGTAATTGAATTGAATAGATTTGGGCCATTTGGAGTCGGATACTCGTGGCAAAAGTGTGATTTCGAGTTGATTTTTGGAGCCGGTTCGAGGTAAGTGGCTTGTCTAACCTTGTGTGGGGGACCTTCCCCTTAGGATTGGTATATTTGGTAACTGAGTTGTCTTGTGCGTGAGGTGACGGGCGCGTACTTGTGCAAATTGTTGGAAATTCGGTTTTTTCTTAAAGTATTCATTAGCCTATTTCTTTTCCTGCTTTATTATGCTTGTAGATTTAGCATGTTGTTAGTTAGAAAAGCATGCTTGGTTGACTTAAATTGCCCTGATTGCATTACGTGAAGCATGTTAGGCTAGGATTACTTGTTGCCTTAATATGAAATTTCCATTTCTGAATATCTTCTTGCTGTTGCTGTGTGTTTAAATTGGGATTACGGATGTGGGATTCCGGTAGCTCCTCCTTGTCCGTTTACTTTGGGACTGCGGGTTCGATTCCCGATAGATCCCCCTGCACATTTACTTTGGGACTGCAGGTTCGATTCCCGATAGATCCCCCTGCACATTTATATTTGGGGACTACGGATCGAGATTTTCGGTAGATCCCCCGCGCATTGATATATGGACTACGGGACGGAAATCCCGGGAGATCCACTGGATAGTTGTGATTGGGACCTCAGGACGGTATCCTGGAAGGTGCCCCGGTTGTTACTACTGTGTTGAGCTGTATTTCTTTCCGTTGTTTGTTTGTCTCTGTCCTAGCTGTTGCTGTTCTTTCAATTCTATGTCATACCCTACTGTTACACTTATTTATACTGTTTTAATTACACTGTTAACCCTTATATATTATTTGATCTCAGTAGGGCCCTGACCTTCCTCGTCACTACCCGACCGAGGTTAGGCTTGGCACTTACTGAGTACCGTTGTGGTGTACTCATGCCTCTTCTGCGCATGTTTTTCATGTGCAGATCCAGGTACTTCTTCTCAGGCCTACTATCCTTGAGGGAGGCGACTACTTAGAGACTTCGAGGTCATCTTCCGCGTCCGCAGACCAAGGAGTCCCTTTCTTGTCACAACCCGGATTTCCCACTATCGGGGGTCGTGATGGCGCCTACTATCGGAGCTAGGCAAGCCAAGCATTTAAACATTTTTATGATAACATCCCAACAATAATAATAATAATACGAGTCATTTAAATAAAAGCGGGAGTCTTTAAAACATAGATAACTGAAAACCCAAAGATGTGGAAGCTTAACATTTCTCTACCCAAGACTGGTGTCGCTAACTCACGAACTACTAAAGAGTACTGAAATTAAGTCTGAATAGAAATACATCAATGTTTGTCTCGGTACAAGGAAAACAAACTATAACAAAGAAATTAAACAGCTAAGAGGGAGGGGAGCATACTATGGGGGGAAATACAGTCCAGATATAAAGTCAACAATTTAAGTAAGCAACAGGGCAATAACAATAATTAATGAGAGCAGGAAAGTCAACAGTTGCACGGCATCAACCTTCGTGCTTTTACTCTCATCCTCACCAAAAGTAATCAAGTAAAGTGCATGGCATCAACCTTCGTGCTTTCCCTCTCATACTCTCAAATCATGGCACGGAATGACCCTTCGTGCAAATATAATCAAAACATGGCACGGAATGACCCTTCGTGCAAGTATAATCAAAACATGGCACGGAATGACCCTTCGTGCAAGTATAATCAAAACATGGCACGGAATGACCCTTCGTGTATTATCGCTCTTCCTCACCCAAACAGTAATCACAACCAAACGGGGCGAGGGGATAAACAAATAATAAGAAATGTCCCGGCAAGGGAATTACACAATTAACAGCTAAATCCCGGCAAGGGAGCAACAATAATACTTTCACATCCCGACAAGGGAGATAATCAATATACTCAAACCATCCCGACAAGGGATTAATCATATCTCTTTCTATTTCTTTCATTTCTTACTCAATAGTCTTTTTATCGTTCGAACCAACGCTCCAAAGAATTTACAATTCATAATTAGTCCTCATACTCTTCACATTGCATAGAATTCATCATTAACATGGAAGAGTCATAACAATATCAGGATAAGTACATACAAGGACCCATGTTCATGCTAGACGTCGGTGTATAGATACTCGTCACCATGCCTATACACCGTACTCCACATTTAGCAATTAGCAAACAACACTCAAATCCTATTCCCTCAAGCCAAAGTTAGATCAAACACTTACCTCGAATGCTCCAAACTCAACTCAAGCCTCTAGTATAGCTTTACCTTCGAATTCACCACCAAACCGCTCGAATCTAGTCACAAATTACTTGAATGTATCAACAAATGCTAATCGAATAAATTTGAATGCATGAGAAGTGAATTTCCCAAAGTTTTACTCAAAATTTCCCAAAATGCCCCCGGGCCTACGTGGTCAAAACCCGAGGTTCGAACCAAAACCCGATTACCCATTCTCCCATGAACTCAAATATGTAAGTTATCTTGGAATCGGACCTCGAATTGAGGTCCAAAACCCCTAATTTTAGAAAACCTAGGTTCTACCCTAAATTCCCAATTTCCCCATTAAAATCTTTGTTTTGAGGTTTGAAATTATGTTTAAAGATGTTAAGGAGTAAAGAAAATGAGTTAGAAATCACTCACCAATCGTTTTGGAGAAGAAGAATCGTTTGGAAAATCGCCTCTAGTGTTTGGGTTTTGAAAAAGTGAAAAATAACTGAAAATCCCGACCTTATATACCCCTTTGAAAGGCTCAGCGCGGACCGCGCAAATGTGCACCGCGGCCGCGTTGAGAAGCTGGTAATCTACCCTCTCTGAACCCACCTAGCGCGGACCGCACTGTTTTGGTACTCGACCGCGCTGGTCGACTTGACCACTGGCCCTATGAACCTAGCCACGCGGACCGCGCAAGAATGCACCGCGGCCGCGCGGCTTCCAGCGTGGACCGCGCGGAATCGACGCGCTTGGGGCCTGCAACTCCCTGAACCTGCAACCATCTGATATTTCTAGCCTAAGACCTCCCGGGACCTACTCGAAACTCACCCGAGCCCTCGGGGCTCCAAGCCGAACATACATATAAACTCAAAATCATCCTACGGACTCATCCGTGCGATCAAATCGCCAAAATGACATCATTATCAATGAATCAAACCCCAAAATCATCATTTTTCATTCTCACTTCATAAACTTCAAACTTTAGATATTTAGGTCCGAAACACGTCAAATGACGTCCGATTTCGACCAAACTTTACAGAAAGCGCTTAACACATATTTAAGACTTGTTCCGGGCGTCGGAACCACAATACGAGCCCGATACCATAGTCTTTTAATCAATTTTCATTTCCATTTTCCTTAATAATTCCAGAAAACAATTTCACGGAAAAATTCTTTTTCCTCGGGTTCTAGACCTCGGATTTCGACTCCGGGCACATGCTGGAGTCCAATATTTTTCTACGGACTCTCCGAGACCGTCAAATCACGGGTCCGGGTCCGTTTACCAAAATTATTGACCGAAGTCAACTTTAATCATTTTAAAGCCACATTTTGAAATTTTTTTCACAGAATTTAACATATAATCTTTCCGGCTTCGCGCCCGGACTGCGCACGCAAATCGAGGCAACTAAAGGTGAGGTTTTCAAGGCTCGGAAGCACGGAAAAAGAGAGAAATCCGGTGATGACCCTTTGGGTCGTCACATTTCTATTCCTGCCTTTTTAGTATTTAGCCCTTCTGTACTTTCTGATTTTATTAGACAAATTCCGGAGTTGGAGCTATGTAGTATTTCTCTTTTCTTAGCTTGTTATTCGTGGGTTTTCGGGTCTTGGATTGGATATTGGTTTTGAGGTTTACATATGGTGTATGCCGAGCGGCCATTTAAAACACTATTAATGCTCTATTCCTGTAAATTTATTTTACTTCCGCAAGTTTAGTTATTTTTCCGCAAATTTTAGGCTTACCTAGTCATAGAGACTAGGTGCCGTCACGACGGTTCACGGAGGGCAAACTGGGGTCGTGACAATACTATAACAAGTTATATATACATTATAGTATTACAGTGAAGTGACTGTGTGTGTGTGTCTATATATATATATATAAGAACATGAAGCGCTCAGAACACAGGGCCGGGTTCTTTTAGGTTTTGATACACTTATAAATTGATTCATCGACTTATAACCTACTCAGATGCATGTGTATATATTAAAAACAAAACGTCTCGACTTATATCAATTAATATGTTATAATTGATTCATCGACTTATAACCTAGTGATGAATGAATGTAATTAGTTAACTCTGTTACAATAAGTCGATGAATCAATTATAACATATTGATTGATATAAGTCGAGACGTTTTGTTTTTAATCAATACTCTCTCTCTATATATATATAGACTTAAAATTATTTACATATGTAGTATAGTGTATATATATATATATTATATAATATATATATATATATACTATATATATTATATATATATTATATATATATATATATACACACACACACACACACACACACACACACACACACTACATATGTACATAATTTTAAATTGAATTAAAAGTAATTTAATTTTTTCTTAGAAATAGCGACCAACTTTGGTCACTGTTTTGGTCAAACGGTCAAAAAATAGCGACCAACTTGGGTCGCTATTTAGGTCAAAAAGTTAAAACTTGTTTTGCTACCAAAATAGTGACCAAAGTTGGTCGCTATTTCTAATTCCAGTGTCAAAATCGGGTTTCCCCTCTCATTCTCTTATTTTCTTCAAAAAATTTCCCCAAACTCTCTCTCAACCCATTCCCCTCCCCTTTTCTATTTCCCTCACACAAATCAATCCCCCCCCACTCCTTTCCACCACTGTGACCGCGCGCCACCACCGCCGGAGCCGCTGCGAAATCTGTCCGCCGGAGCCGCTGCAGCACTGTCCGCTGCTAGCACCGTCGGCCGGAGCCGCTGCAGCACCACAACTGCTTTTTAATCCTCCTTTTGATCTACCAAGGTTAGTAATCTACCTTATTAGCTTTTTAATTTTTAATTTTTGCTATATAATTTTATGTAATTTTTTAGAGTTTTTGTCTATTTAATATTAGGGTTTTTGGTTTGAATTACATTAGATTTATGAACTTAGGGTAGAAATTATGAACTTTTAGTTCTTGTATTAATTTATATTGAGTTCAATTGCGAAATGAAACAATTCATACATTAGCAATACCTAAATAAGAGTACTTGTCTATTTAGTATTAGGGTTTTTGGTTTGAATTACATTAGATTTATGAAATTAAGGTAGAAATTATGAATACAAGAACTATGCATTATACCTTAAGTTCTTAATTTGACAAAATTCATGCTTTAAACTATGCATTATACATTTATAAGATAAAAAAACATCGAGGGCTGCAATAGATTCTAATCCAATGAAGAAAGAAAAATAATTAAAGGAAGGAGTTTATTAATGTATAAATTATGAACTTAAGGTCATATTGGACTTTTAGGATATGAATTGGACTTTTAGTTAAACTAAAAAAAGATTAGGATATGAATTAACTAAATTAATAGATGGAACATCGTACTTGGATGTACAATAGGAATTATCCTAATAGGTAGGGATTGCGGGACGATTTTGTAGAAGGGGTGGATGACTTTATTAGACATGCAATGTCACTTCCACCATACCTAACTGAAGGAGTAATTAGGTGCCCTTGTGTTAGGTGTGACTGTATGAAGTTTGGAAAATCGGTGGAAGTTAAGCATCATCTTTATAGGAAGGGGTTTATAGAAAATTACTTTGTGTGGACTAATCATGGAGAGATCGATGGTAGCCACGGGATATTTCATAACATGGTTGTGGGTGAAAGTAGTAGGTCGGTGGAGAATACAAATCGTGATTCTAGAATTCATGATATGGTTGCGGATGCTTTTGGGATGCACTTAGGGGGTGAGCCCAATGAAAATGTTGAACAAACTCCTAATGATGACGCAAAATGTTTTTATGAACAGTTAGAGGAAGCTAATCGTCCACTACGTAACGGAAGTCCGCACTCTGAGTTGTTTGTTGCAGTTAGATTACTAAGTATGAAATCTAATTGGAATATTTCTCAAGGAGCCATGGGCTCTTTCATTGATCTTATGCGTGAACTAGTTGACCCTGATATCGAATTACCTGGTGATTTCTATAAGGCAAAGAGATTAGTTTCTAAGTTAGGACTTTCGTCAATGAGAATTGATTGTTGTGAAGATGGTTGCATGTTATATTATAAAGATGATGCGGCTTTGGACAATTGTAAATTTTGCGAAAAGTCTCGTTTCAAGAGGCTTTCCAGCGGGAATATGGTCGCTATCAAGTCGATGCATTATTTACCTCTTATACCTAGGTTAAAGAGGTTATATGCGTCGATGAGTTCTGCTCCTCATATGAGATGGCACTTTGAAAATAGAAGACCACCTGGTGTTATGTGTCATCCTTCAGATAGAGAAGCTTGGAAGCACTTTGCTAGGACATATCCAGATTTTGCTAGTGAACCAAGGAACATTCGGTTAGGTCTGTGTGCGGATGGCTTCACGCCTTTTTCTGTATCTGCGACACCATATTCATGTTGGCCTGTCTTTCTTACACCTTATAATCTACCACCCGAGTTGTGCATGACTAGTCCATATATATTATTAAATTGTATTATCCCCGGTCCACGTAATCCCAAAAGTTTGATTGATGTATATCTGGGTAGATGACTGCTGGGAAGCTAGCTTGTCCTTACTGCATGGAAAATAGTAAAGCGTTCACTTTGAAATATGCCCGAAAGCAATCATGGTTTGATTGTCATCGTCAATTCTTGCCTCCTAATTATGAGTTTAGAAGGATGAAAAATGCATTCAAAAAGAATAAAATGGAATATGATTTTCCACCTCCGATACTTTCAGGTGAGGAAATTTGGGAGAGGGTCCAGAACTTCAGTAAAGTTACTGAAGCTCCACCTTATAGATTCCCCGGATACGGTGTTACTCATAATTGGACGAAACAGAGTATATTTTGGGAGTTGCCTTATTGGAAGGATAATCTTCTCCGTCACAACCTTGATGTCATGCATATTGAGAAGAACTATTTTGACAATTTGTTCAACACAGTGATGGATGTTAAAGGTAAGACGAAGGATAACCCGAAGGCTAGAATGGACTTACAAGAATATTGCAGGCGACCTGAATTATACTTGCAGACAGCAAACAATGGTAAGGTGTTCAAGCCTAAAGCAAGTTACACATTCACTTTGGAGGAAAGACGGCAAATTTGTGGTTGGGTAACGAAATTGAAGATGCCTGAGGGTTATGCGTCAAATTTTGGGAAAAAAGTTGATATGGAGGTAGGGAAGTTGAGCCATTTGAAAAGTCATGACTGTCATGTTTTCATGGAGACCTTAGTGCCTATTGCATTTTGTGGTTTGCCTAAAAGAATCTGGAAACCCATCACAGAGATTAGTTTGTTTTTCAAAGACTTGTGTTCTTCCACATTAAGGGAAGAAACCATACTCCGGATGGATCAGAACATTCGGTAACTTCTACTAAGATGGAAAAGATATTTCCATGTGGTTTTTTTGATGTGATGGAACACCTTCCAGTCCACCTTGTACACGAGGCACGACTTGGAGGGCCTGTTCAATGCAGATGGATGTATCCCTTTTGAGAGGTAATATTATAAGTTTGATGTAATTTTCTGTTTTATTTGAATGTTCTTGGCTAACCTGAAATTATGTAGGACAATTAGCAAATGCAAACAATTTGTTAAGCAGAGGAATAGGATTGAAGAATCTATATGCGAAGCTTATCTTGCAAAGGAAACTGCTCATTTTTGTTCTTATTATTTTGAAAGTAATGTGCCATGTGCTAGGAATAGGCCCAACAGACACACGGTCGAATGTGTGAATGATCCATTATATCCGCCTATGTCCATATTCAATCAACCAGGCCGATGTTCTAAGAATGGTAGAAAGAGAAGTTTGAGTGATATGGAGTTCAAGTCAGCTACAGTTCATGTGTTGCTAAATTATCCCGAAGTTGTACCATTTCTCAAGTAAGTATTGATTTAGTAGGTACCAAAATATAAAAATTACTGTGATTACATCTCAATGCAACTACTAAAAATATTTGATGTGTCACAGTCACTTCTGTAACAACCCGACCGGTAGTTTTGAGTTTTTGGACCTTGATCGCCAATTCTCGGGCATGACTTGCCCCGTGTTATGTATTATGACTGATGTAAATCATTGGATTTGGTTTTCAGGAAAATTTGGAATGAATTTGAAGGAACAGTCTCCGTTGAAAGCTTTGAATTTGAAAGGTTTGACCAAGGGTTGACTTATTTGTATACGAGCTCGGATCGGAACTTTTATGATTTAGTTAGCTTCGTGGGGTGATTTATGACTTAGGAGCGTGATCGGAAGTGGTTTTGGAGGTCCGGTGTGGAACTATGCTTGCATTGGCGAAGTTAGTATTTTGGCGATTCCCGGTTGATAGGTGAGATTTTGATTCGAGGGTCGGAATGGAATTCCGAGAGTTGCTGTAGCTTCGTTATGTGATTTGGGATGTGTGTGTAAAATTTTAGGTCATTCGGAGGTGATTTGGTTGAGTTTTTGATAAAATGCGTGTTTCGGAAATTTTAGAAGAACTTAGGCTTGATTTCGATGTAATTTGATGGTTTTGGTGTTGTTTGAGGTGTTTTGGTGATTGAAACAAGTTTGGATGATGTTTTAGGATGTTGGTGCTTTTAGTTGAGGTCCCGGGGGCCTCGAGGTGATTTTGGATGGCTAACGGGAAGTTTGGAATGGAAAAAGATAGCAGAAATTGCAGCAGATGTTGCAGGGGTATATTGGTCTTCGCGATCGCGAGCCTAGGGCCGCAATCACATAGAAGGTTTTTGGAAGGTGAGGTGATTCCTCTTCGTGTTCACATTAGTGAGTCTGCGATCGCGGAATGTGACTTACTGATTCTTCGCGTTCGCGTATTAGAAATTGAGGGGTCCAGTGCAGTGTTCTACACGTTCGCGGGAGTTGGACCGCATTCGCGAAGGGTTATTTTGTGAGGTCGGAACTTTGTGCTTCGCAATCGCGAGCCTGGGGCCGCGATCGCATAGAAGGAATCAGCAGCTGGGCAGAAGGGTTTTTAAACATTCTATTCCGCGAGCTTAAGTCATTTTTCCTCCATTATTGAGTATTTTGAGAGCTCTTTGGGAGAAATTGAAGAGGGATTCGAAGAGGATTGATTGGAGGTAAGTTTTATCAACCAAACACGTGATTATTTTGTGAAATTAACTTAGAAATTCATGGAAACTAAGCCTAAATTGAAGAGCTAGGGTTTGTGATTTTGAACTTTTAAATTGGGATTTGAAGGGCCATTTAAGGTCGGAATTGAGAGTTTTTGATATGTATGAGCTCGTGAGAGGATAAGGAACCTGTTGATGTAAAAATTTTTGAGTTTCGAGAAGTGGGCCCGGGGATCGGGTTTTGCTAATTTCGGGATTTTTGATATTTTTCAATTGTTTTCGCTTGGGTTTTGTTCCCTTAGCATGTTGTGACGTATTCGTTCCGGTTTTGGTCAGATTCGACGTGCGAAGAGGCCGATTTGAGGGGCACATGCATAATGATTGTAACTGATATTCTGAGGGTTTGAAACCCCGGATTTGCACATCGTAGTGCTATGTTGAGGTGACTTGCACGCCGGATAGCGAGCGTGGGGTAGAGCACCGCTGGGGATTGTGACTTGGTCCGTCCCGATTGATGAATTACCGTGTGTTTGATTGAAACTTACTTGTATCATCATGATTTGGGTTGATTGCCATATTTGGGCTTCGTGCCAACTATTTGAACCCTTCGGGGATTATTATCACTGTTTCCTCACTGTTTGATTTTATACTTGAACTCAGTCATGTATTTTCCACTGTTTTCAAAACTCAGCCAAGTTTATTATACTATAACACTTGAAATGATATTTCCAACAATATTTTTGGGCTGAGCGTCATGTTTTACTGTTGCCCGCGGGGCTTATGTGATTTCTGACTGAGTAATGCCGAGGGCCTGTGTTGTGAGGATACTATATGGATCGGGCTGCACGTCGCAACAGTGAGATACTGAATTTATTATGAGGCTGAGGGCCAGAGATATGTACGCCAGGAGATGGCTTGATATTGCGCTTGGACCGTAAGGGGCCCCTCCCGGAGTTTGCACACCCCAGTGAGCGCCGTCGATGATAAATGGATTGGGCTGCACGCCGCAGCGGTACTAGTACTATTCTATGTGTTTACTTTATTTCATTTGTCTGCCATTATCTGTTGTTTGTGCTACTTCATGCAATATCTACCTGATTGCCTGGCATTACCTATTGAGTGAGTGTTGTGCCCGAGGGGCGGATTTCTGTGCTTACCTGCACTAGTTGTTTTGCATTTATTCGCATGACCGTTGAAAAAGTCATTTTCAAAAGAGGTTTGAACTGAGCTAAGATGTTTTCTAAAGATTTTACAGCTTCACTATTTTTTTTCAAGGGGTTTTATACTGCTTCTATACAGCATGATGATTTGCCTTACGTGATTTCTTACTGCTCAGTTATTATTTACCTTTATTACTCACTGAGTTGGAGTACTCACTTTACTCCCTGCACCTCGTGTGCAGATGCAGGTATTTATCCACCCGTTAGCGGGTTTTGGCTGATCAGAGGCAGAGTTATAGGAGTTAGCGAGGTGACTGCCAGCGTCCGCAACACCGTTTTCCTCTCTTTTGTTCATTATTCCGATTTTGTATATTTTAGACCTTGTAGTTGGATTTACACTCTATTAGATGCTCGTGACTCGTGACACCCCGATTAGGGCTGTGTTGGGTTGTATTTCCGCTAATTAATATCATGAAATCATATCTAAACTGTTTATGAACCGTTTAACTGCTTAAAAGAGGTGTTTTGGAATGGTCTGGCTGGCCTTGTCTTCACGAGAGGCGCCATCATGACTGGGGCGGAGTTTGGGTCGTGACAAGTTGGTATCAAAGCCTAGGTTACATAGGTGTCACGAGTCATGAGCAGGTTTAGTAGAGTCTCGCGGATCGGTATGGAGACGTCTATATTTATCCTCGAGAGGCTGCAGAACCTTTAGGAAAACTTCGCATTCTTGAATTCTTATCGTGCGTCCTTGATTCAGCTTGGAAAGTAACCCTTGAAATTCCTTCCACGCGTTCGCATGCGCGCATGAGCGCTCAGTATCAGATGTGCCTTGATGGCTTGTGATTCCCCGATCGAGGGGCGAGATGTAATCTCTGTGAGTTTATGTTGGGCCAGTCTGGAGGACTTGAGGCCGGATCTTTGCCTATGGCTTGAGCATCGAGGTGCTGACTGTGTAAGTAAGTGTTTTAAACTTATATGTTCGGTATTGTCCCTATTAGTGGAAGAGTCGGCTGGATAGCCACGTGATGAGTATGTTAGTACTGCGAGATGTATCTATATGACATGGAAGTGACGAGGAAGGTCTGCTGGATGATAGATGAACCATTAAGTGTTTGATTTCCATTGTGAGTGGATGTGTGGCCCCGAGTTATGGGCGCGTGAAGAACCTTTTCATGTTTTCCAATTGAGAGTGAAGTAAATTTTATGTTGCGGTATGAGTTCGTACTCAGGAAGACTAAGTAACCGTGTAATGTGTATGACGGTGGAAGGTATACAGAAATGTCATATTGAGGCAAAGCAGGTGGGTTATCTCCCGCGGAGTGTTCTGAAGTGGTGCGATCCTTATGTGTATGTTAGAAGATCTCATGTGTAATTGAAAAGTACGTGTTGAAATTTGAAATTTCGGGTCGCTTAAGAGAGTGGGCTTATCTGTTACGGGGGTGAATGCGAGAATTGCAGAAGATTTACAGTATTAGATGATCTGTGTTTCCACAAGCTTATAAATGATTTGAGTTTAATCTCACTATGGTATTGTGGCATTAATAGAATAAAGGTGTTATGAGTTATTGAGTGTATTTTGATCTATGGCTTCGAGCCAAGTGGGGGAGTCTGCTGTGAGCAGTTGATTGCACAGTTAGGTGCCATGTTGGTTCCAGTTTGGGGCGTGCGAGTGAATTAGCTATGGCTAGAGTGAAAGAAATTTTTTGTCAAAGGTTATATTATGCTTCATAGGGTATGAGAATTTCGGAAGGTCTAAAGTTGTTGTTGGTAAAGAATGCTCGGTGCATAGAGCCGGAAGATGCTTGGTTGTATTGGGATGAGGATTTCATTCTGCGGTGTCGGAGTGCCAATGAGGCACGGGTGGTTCTGTTTGTTGGGCCAGGTAAATTGCAGTTTGAATAAGAGTGAATGACATGCGAGAATGGTTCTAATGTGTTCAAGAGTCTGCATACATCAATTGAGTATTCTAAAGTAACATATGCGGTTAGAAATTGTGTTTTCATTGGAAGAGGTCAAGACTTGTGGTATTCCTATGTTAATTGTGGGATTCTAGGTATCAGTATCCGGAAAGTAAAGGTAACGAATTTAGATTCGTAGGAAGTTCTGCAGAGTAAAGTATTCTGGAATGTGGTGTTTCGAGGAATAGTTAAGGGAGTATTCAGCGGTTATGGGTCTCGTGTGGTAAGCCTGGGGCGAGGAATTGTGGTGCTACAGTAAGGGGAAATATCAAGTTGAAGATGAATCAGAAGGAAATTTAGATGGATGGAGTAGCTTGATAGTAGACCGGATCGTCATGGTAAGGATATGATTAATTCTTTGTGTGTGTTCGAGGTAATGAGTTTGTACAAGTACTTTGCAGCAATGCTCTTGGGTTTCGACAGCTTGCTTAGCTTGGTCTAGTTAGAAGGATTTAGTCCTGGCAGTTTAGTTTGTGCAAATGGAATTGGGAGAGTTCTTGTTGGGTTTTACCGTGGTTTGGAGATGTATATTTTCTATGGGCATGCAGAGCATGAGATGTATAGTGATTTTTCTTCTAGATGGGACCAATGGGAGTTCTTGACTAGCTGAGTGCATAGTTGTCTGTGGCTCGGAAGGGAGATAAAGTTTTTATGTTATCCTCGGATGGTACGGTATATGCGGT
>NW_017676633.1:0-12874 GCF_001879085.1 Nicotiana attenuata
AAGAGCATCAAACTGTGGAGACTTCATTTCAGAATAACAAAACATCCGAGGATAACCAGATTCTTTGAAGTTCACAAATTGTTTTTCTTGGAAAATAGGAAGTACTTCCATAATCCAAACACAAAAGGCAAAAGGAAAGCCAACTATAGTGTAGCTATCCTTCTCTTTATCTTTGTCTTTCTCCTTCTCAATCTCATTCTCATTTGGCTTCAAACAACTCTTCAATGATTTTAATAGCGTCTCATAAGAAAGAGAGCCCCAGTTGAAGGAAAAGCAGAGTGCGTCATCGTCGACAATTTTCATTATCTGATCGGACACATTCCTATTCTTCCGCTTGCCCATCAAAACAGATTCAACAAAATAGATTGTTGCCAACTTCAAAGCATCATCATCGCTGCCAACAAATGATGAAGCTGTACCATGTGGGTGACTAGAAATAAAACTAAACAAATTACCCAACTCAATTCTATCCTTTCTAGGGAAATAGACTCTTAAAAGCCTATTCTCTTTCTCATGTAAACCTTTGATGTCGAGCGACGAATAAGACTTCAAACCAGTAATTATGTGAAATGCGTCACGGGTAAACTTAATTTCACGATCAAATACCTTGAATGTCATTGAATCAGGTTCATTATTTACAATTTCTGAAAGCAATATACAGTGAATAAGTTTACCAGAGAACTTTACACTTTGTAATCGGAAGAAGTTGCCAAAAATACCATCCCTCAATTTCTTCCACTGGCTATTCGACAAAAAACCTTTAATTGTTTCCTTATATTGTAAATCTACTTTCCAATACACCATAAAATTACGCCAATCATCAAACTCGAACACACGATCTCCTTCCATTATCATACTACAAAAGAAGGAAAAAGAAAACAAAGATTAGGACTTACAGTTAGTTGCAGGGACTTGGTCCTTAACTTCAAGTGTCACATACAAAAGTTAAGGACAAGCAGTCCTTAACTTAAAGTTTAAAGTTCAAAAGTTAAGGACAATAGGTCCTAAACTTCAAATTTGTAGTTCAAAAGTTAAGGACATTTGGTCCTTAACTTCAAGTTTCATGTGCAAAAGTTAAGGACAATCAGTCCTTAACTTAAAGTTTAAAGTTCAAAAGTTAAGGACAATAGGTCCTAAACTTCAAATTTGTAGTTCAAAAGTTAAGGACATTTGGTCCTTAACTTCAAGTTTATGTGCAAAAGTTAAGGACAATCAGTCCTTAACTTTGAGTTCCAACTTCAAAATTTAATGTCGTTTCTTTCTTATATTTCAGGAACACAGTTAACTAAAAATTCATAAACACAGTAAGCTTATGAATTTCTACGACTATTTTTATGAAATATACCTACATAATCAAATATATTGAATCAACCACAAACACATTTCACATTTCAACCCTAAAAATTTCTGAATAACACAATCACACTACATCTCCGACACTGAATCAACATATAATGATCATTTTTTGCAATTTCAAACATGCTTCACACGGCATTGAACCCGATTACACATTTAGAAATACAAAAATGCATAAAAAAAACACACACATTACCAGTAGCGAACGATTCATAGAAGATGGCGGAGAAGATGAAGGAGCAGGAAGATTAACTGAAGATCCTTTGCATGCGAGAGGATGATGAAGAAGCAGAGAATACGCAACTTGCCCTGAAACCCCTCTCAAATTGTTTTCCCTCGACTCAATGAAAAAAAGGGTTTTTGGGCATTTTGGCATTATAAGCGCATGGAAGAAAGGGTAAATGTGTCTTTTCCCTATTAGTAGTGGCTATTTTTGCTGAGCATTGTAATTAGTGGATAAAACTTAAAGACACCCTTAATTAGTGGCTACTACACGCCATTTTTACTCATTTTTCTGCTTTAAATTATGACCCGCCTACGCTCAAGAGAGAGGAGCATGTCCACTTGTAGCGCTGAAAAGGAGCGCTTCTAGAACTACTAGATGTGTTATCTCTTGAGATAGACCAAATATTCGGCTTGAACTGTACTATCATTACTGCCCCCAATTTAGTACCGTGTTTGCTGCGACGACAACGATTTACAGCAAAAGCTCTTTTTCCTTCATCCCTTTTCTAGCCATTCAAGAGTCCCAAATCCCACACAAACTGCACTGATTTGTGGAAGCATACTTTAGATAATCAGTGTGCTAACACGTAATGGTTCCATTTTATTTAATGCTATTTGACCGAATATGCGTTTATGAAAGAGTATCAAAAGTTTATTAAATTAAGGGCAGCTCAGTGCACTAAGTTTTCGCTATGTACGAATTCGGAAAGGGTCGGATCACAAGGGTCTATTGTACGCAATCTTGACATTTCTGCAAGAAACTGTTTGCACGGCTCAAACCCGTGTTCTCCTAGTCAAAAGTGTCTTGCTATGACAATTATCTAGAGATAATAGGAATCCGGGAATTAGTAGCTATGTTGGTTGATTACCTGGATTTTCACCTATTGGTGAGAGTTCGATTCCCCATCTTATAATTCTCTCCCGCATTTCCCTTTTCCTATACCCAATTTAAAAAAATAATTAACAATAAACCTAGAGTAAACCCACAAGTGGGACCTTATCCCTACCTCGTGAAAATAGAAAAATTATTTCCGATAGACCCTCGGCTTAGTAAAAATATAGTCATAAAAGAATTAGCTTCTTTAGTATTATTTTTTTGGTCTTTTAAAAGAATTAGCTTTTATATCACAAAAGTTTCAGCTAGTCATGTTAGCAAGTGTAAAATTGAATGTCAAAATTAAATAGTTTCTAGATATTAAATATGTCAAAAAGAAATGAGTATCACATAGTAATATCTTTTTAAAATATACTAGTCTTAGGGTACGCGCGTTGCGTGTGAACCTATATTATTAAGTATAATTTTTTGAATTATACTAATATACTAAACAATATATTTGAGTTATTAAATATAAACTAAAAGATAGTAAGTTCTTGAAAATAATGTACGTTGATTTTATCTAGTTCAATAAAAGAAGAAATTATGTCCTACTGAAGTCATCAAATACCTTATTATAATTTTTTTGTATGGTTATGTATTTGCTCTAGAAACCTATAGAGAGAAGTACGGTGTTGTTATGAAATACATATTTATATGAATGTCCGCTAATCAAATATAACTCTCACTACTCTTCTCCATTATGTAGATAACCCCCACTACTTCTCACCATTATTGTCACGACCCGAATTTTCCACCCTCGAGAGTCGTGATGGCGCCTATTATTAGGAGCTAGGCAAGCCAACTATTTATTATCTCTTTTAGCAAACCTCGACATTAATAAAAACAATGAAGCATTTAATATAAAAGCGAAAGTCTTAAACATAAATAAACGGAGAACAATGCGGAAGTTCAATACAACTCTACCCAAGGACTGGAGTCACAGACTCACGAACGTCTAGAGGTTGCTAAATACAAGGTCTGAATAAAAAAAAATAGTTCTGTTTGGTTCGGTACAAAGGATAACAAACTAAAGTAAGGATAGAAGAGACTCCGGGCCATGCGGACGTCAGCAAGGCTACCTCGGGATCTCTGGACTGAAGTCAGCTCCCAAATGCTCCTACTGCTGTCCAAAAGCTGCTGCTCCGGTACCGTGATCTGTGCAAAAAGATGCACAGAGTGTAGCATCAGCACAACCGACCCCATGTGCTGGTAAGTGTCTAGCCTAACCCCAGCGAAGTAGTGACGAGGCTAGACCAGACTACCGGATAAACCTGTGCAGATATATGTATATACAAGTACAACAAAATAATAGCGAAAAGTAAGCAATTAAAGCTTGGAAGGGGGAACATGCTTTTGGGGAAGCAGATAAACGGAATATCAGGAATAACAAGAGAAACTACATCTGATTTCTTCTAACACAGAATAAAGGAAAACAAACCACTTCCACTTATTTCAGTTTCCTCTCGTTACAGGCGTGCAACACGATCCCATTTCCTTACATCACGTGGTAGGCGTACCACACGCTCCCATTACATAATAACTCGTGGTCGGCGTGCCACACGATCCCATTTCATAACAACTCGTGGTCGGCGTGCCACACGATTCCATTTCATAATAACTCGTGGTCGGCGTGCCACACGATCCCATTTCATAATAATAGACAACATAATCCCGGCAAGGGAGAAAGATGTTATAACAACTATCCCGGCAAGGGAGCAATGTAATATCATAAACTATCCCGGCAAGGGAGCAATGTAATACAATAAACTATCCCGGCATGGGAGCAATGTAATATAATAAACTATCCCGGCAAGGGAGATCCAGCTATAACCAAACTCATTCAATCTCTACTCAACACAATTAAATCCACACTTAGTCTCAACAACTACTGGCTCAGTGTTAGAGATTCCGACCAATTCCTCATAAATAACGATTACAGATTCAATAATTTAGCAAATTAGGACTCACGGTCATGCTCGACACCAGTGTATAGATATTCGCCACCATGCCTATACACCGTACTCGACAAATAGCAATTTACAAATAAGACTCTACTCCTATTCCCTCAAGCCAAAGTTAGACCAAACACTTACCTCAAATGCTCCAAACTCAACTCAAGCCTCTAGTATAGCTTTACCCTTCGAATTCACCACCAAACCGCTCGAATCTAGTCACAAATTACTTGAATGTATCAACAAATGCTAATCGAATCAATTTGAATGCATGAAAAATGAATTTCCCAAAGTTTTACTCAAAAATTCCCAAAATGCCCCCGGGCCCACGTGGTCAAAACTCGAGGTTCGAACCAAAACCCGATTACCTATTCCCCATGAACTCAAATATGTAAGTTATTTTGGAATCGGATCTCGAATTGAGGTCCAAAACCCCCAATTTTAGAAAACCTAGGTTCTACCCTAAATTTCCAATTTCCCCATTAAAATCTTTGTTTTGAAGTTGAAGTTATGTTTAAAGATGTTAAGGAGTAAAGAAAATGAGTTAGAATTCACTTACCAATTGTTTTGGAGAAGAAGAATCGTTTGGAGAATCGCCTCTTGTGTTTTGGGTTTTGAAAAAAGTGAAAAATAACTGAAAATCCCGACCTTATATACCCCTCTGAGAGGCTCAGCGCGGACCGCGCAAAAGTGCACCGCGGCCGCGCTGAGAAGCTGGAAATCTACCCTCTCTGAACCCACCCAGCGCGGACCGCACTATTTTGGTGCGCGGCCGCGCTGGGGAATTGGACAAAAAACCCCTCTCTGAACCTAGCCACGCGGATCGTGCAAGAATGCACCGCGGCCGCGCGGCTTCCAACGCGGACCGCGCGGAATCGACCGCGGGCGCGCTGGGGGCCTGCAACTCCCTGAACCTGCAACCATCTGATATTTCTAAGTCTAAGACTTCCCAGGGCCTACTCAAAACTCACCCGAGCCCTCGGGGCTCCAAACCGAACATACACATAACTCCAAAAACACCCTACAGACTCATCCGTGTGATCAAATCGCCAAAACAACATCATTAACATCAAATTAGGCCTCAAGACCCATGATTTCCTTCCAAATTTTCATAAAACATCAAGTTTAGAGCATTAAGTTCAAAACACGTCAAACGACGTCCAAATTCAACCAAACTTTATAGCAATTGCTTAAACCATATATGAGACTCGTACCTGGCGTCGGAACCAAAATACGAGCCCGATACCACAGTCTTTTAATCAGTTTTCATTTCCAATTTCCTTAATAATTTCAGAAAAACAATTTCACAAAAAAAATACTTTTCTCGGGCTCTAGACCTCGGAATTCGACTCCGGGCATATGCCCGAGTCCCATATTTTTCTAGGGACCCTCCGGGAGCGTCAAATTACGGGTCCGGGTCCATTTACAAAATTTTGACCAAAGTCAACTTTAATCATATTAATATCAACATTCATCAATTTTTACGTAGAATTCATATTTAAGCTTTCCGGCTACGCGCCCGGACTGCTCACGCAAATCGAGGCAAGTAAAAAAAATGAGGTGTTCAAGGCCTCGGAAGCACGGAATGAAGGGGAAAACAGGTGATGACCCTTTGGGTCGTCACATTCTCCACCTCTAAAACAACCGTTCGTCCTCGAACGGACAAAAGAAAGAAGTACCTGAGTCGGGAAATAGATAGGGATAACGGCTCTGCATATCAGACTCGGACTCCCAGGTCGATGCCTTAGGAGGCTGACCTCTCCACTGAACTCGCACTGAAGAAAAACTCTTCGACCTCAACTGTCGAACCTGCCGGTCTAGAATAGCTACTGGCTCCTCCTCATAAGACAGATCCTCGTCCAACTGGACAGTGCTGAAATCTAACACGTGGGCTGGATCACCGTGATACCTCCGAAGCATGGACACATGAAACACTGGATGCACGGCTGACAAGCTAGGCGGCAAGGCAAGTCTATAAGCCACCTCTCCCACTCGATCAAGGATCTCAAAGGGGCCAATGAACCTAGGGCTAAGCTTGCCCTTCTTCCCAAACCTCATCACGCCCTTCATAGGCGACACTCGGAGCAAGACCCGCTCACCAACCATGAAAGTTACATCCCGGACCTTACGATCTGCATAACTCTTTTGCCGCGACTGAGCCGAACGAAGCCTGTCCTGAATGATCTTGACCTTATCTAAGGCCTCCTGAACTAAATCTGTACCCAATAACCGAGCCTCTCCCGGCTCAAACCATCCAACTGGAGACCGACATCGCCTACCATACAACGCCTCATAAGGAGCCATCTGAATGCTGGACTGGTAGCTGTTGTTGTAGGCAAACTCCGCTAATGGCAAGAACTGATCCCACGAACCTCCAAAGTCTATAACACAAGCTCGGAGCATATCCTCTAATATCTGAATAGTCCGCTCGGACTGTCCGTCCGTCTGAGGATGGAATGCTGTGCTCAACTCAACCTGGGTGCCCAACTCTCGCTGAACTGCTCTCCAGAAGCACGAGGTAAACTGCGTACCCCGGTCCGAAATGATAGATACCGGCACCCCATGAAGGCGAACAATCTCTCTGATGTAGATCTCAGCTAAACCTCTCGGATGAACAAGTAGTTGCAACAGGAACGAAATGCGCTGACTTGGTCAGCCTATCAACAATGACCCAAATCGCATCAAACTTCTTCCGGGTCAACGGGAGTCGAGTAACAAAATCTATAGTAACCCTCTCCCACTTCCACTCGGGAAGCTCAATCCTCTGAAACAATCCACCAGGCCTCTGATGCTCATACTTAACCTGCTGACAGTTCAAACATCGAGCCACATATGCAACAATATCCTTCTTCATCCTACGCCACCAATAATGTTGCCTCAGATCCTGATACATCTTCGCGGCGCCCGGGTGAATAGAATACCGAGAACTATGGGCCTCCGCTAAGATCAACTCTCGAATCCCATCGACATTGGGCATACAAACTCGCCCCTGCAATCTCAAAACACCATCATCATCTAAGGTCACCTTCTTGGCACCTCCGCGCTGCACCGTGTCTCTCAGGACACATAAATGGGGATCATCAAACTGTCGATCACGGATACGCTCCACTAATGAAGAACGAGCAACCGTGCAACCTAACACTCGGCTAGGCTCAGAGATATCCAACCTCACAAATCGATTGTCCAAAGCCTGAACATCCAAAGCAAGCAGCCTCTGGCTGGTCGGAATATAAGCAAGACTACCCATGCTGGCGGACTTCCTACTCAATGCATCGGCCACCACATTGGCCTTCCCCGGGTGGTATAAGATAGTAACATCATAATCTTTCACCAACTCCAACCACCTCCTCTGCCTCAAATTCAACTCCTTTTGCTTGAACAAGTACTGAAGACTCTTGTGATCAATGTACACCTCACACGTCACACCATATAGATAATGCCTCCAAATCTTCAAAGCATGAACAATGGCTGCCAACTCTAGATCATGAACCGGATAATTCTTCTCGTGGATCTTCAACTGCCTCGAAGCATAGGCTATGACTCTGCCATCCTGCATCAATACTACACCGAGCCCAATACGGGAAGCATCACAATAGACTGTATAAGGCCCTGAACCTGTAGGCAAAACCAATACCGGTGTTGTAGTCAGAGCTGTCTTGAGCTTCTGAAAGCTCGCCTCACACTCATCTGACCATCTGAACTGGGCACCCTTCTGGGTCAACCTGGTCATCGGGGCTGCAATAGACAAAAACCCCTCCACAAACCGACGGTAATAGCCTGCTAACCCCAAGAAACTCCGGATCTCTGTAGCTGATGCTGGTCTAGGCCAGCTCTTGACTGCCTCAATCTTCTTCGGGTCCACCTGAATACCCTTTGCTGATACAACGTGACCCAGAAATGCTACTGAACTCAGCCAGAACTCACACTTGGAGAACCTGGCATATAACTGACTATCCCTCAGAGTCTGAAGAACCACTCTGAGGTGCTGCTCGTGCTCCTCCTGACTGCGGGATTATATCAGAATATCATCAATGAAAACTATCACGAACAAGTCCAAATAAGGCCTGAACACTCGATTCAACAACTCCATAAATGCTGCTGGGGCATTGGTCAACCCAAATGACATGACCAAAAACTCATACTGCCCATACCGAGTGCGGAATGCTGTCTTAGGGACATCGGATGCCCTAATCCTCAACTGGTGGTAGCCAGATCTCAAGTCTATCTTTGAAAACACCTTCGCGCCCTGAAGCTGGTCGAACAAATCGTCAATCCTCGGCAGTGGATACTTGTTCTTTATCGTTACCTTGTTCAACTGCCGGTAATCAATGCACATCCTCATCGAACCATCCTTTTTCTTCACAAATAACACCGGCGCACCCCAAGGCGAAACGCTGGGTCTAATGAAACCCTTCTCAAGCAAATCCTGCAACTGATCCTTTAACTCTTTCAACTCTAGCGGGGCCATGCAATACAGCGGAATGGAAATGGGCTGAGTGCCCGGAGCCAAATCGATACTAAAATCAATATCCCTGTCGAGCGGCATACCCGGCAGGTCTGAAGGGAAAACCTCGGGGAACTCCCGAACAATAGGAACAGAATCAATAGAAAGGACCTCTGCGCTGGAATCGCGAACATACGCCAGATACGCTAAACACCCCTTCTCGACCATGCGTCGAGCCTTCACATATGAAATAACTCTGCCGATGGTATGCCCTGGGGTCCCTCTCCACTCCAAACGGGGCAAATCTGGCAAATCCAAAGTCACGGTCTTGGCGTAACAATCCAAGATAGCATGATACGGGAACAACCAATCCATCCCTAATATAACGTCGAAATCCACCATGTCTAAGACCAATAAATCAACACGGGTCTCAAGACCCTCAAACACTACCACACAGGAACGATGCACTTGGTCGACCACTATAGAGTCACCCACCAGTGTAGATACATACACAGGAATACTCAAAGCATCACTAGGCATGACCAAGTATGGTGAAAAATAGGACGACACATACGAATACGTGGACCCAGGGTCAAATAGCACTGAAGCATCCCTATCACAGACCAGAATAGTACCTGTAATAACTGCATCTGAAGACTCAGCCTCTGGCCTAGCTGGAAGAGCATAACACTGGGGCTGGGCCCCACCTCCCTGGACCACATCTCTGGAACGGTCGGCTGCTGGCTGGCCTCTACCTCTGGCGGTCCGAGATCCACCTATATGATCCCTACCTCCACCTCTATGGCCTCTACCCCCGCCTCTAGCTGGCTGGGCAGGCTGTGGAACCTCCGCTGCCTGAATCATAGCACGAGAACTCTGATGCTGAGAGCTGTCAGAAGCTCGAGGGCAATACCTGGCAATGTGCCTCGTGTCGCCACACGTGAAACAAGCCCTCGGCCGCTGGGAATAACGAAGTGGTGGTGCACTGATAGGTGCTGGTGGTGCGCTGAAAGACTGCTGATCAGAATAATGCGGCTGAGAACCACTACCGCCTGAAGTACCATGAGAGACCTGGAGAGCTAACTGAAAGGGCCTCGGAGGATGGCCTCTACCATAAGAATCTCTACCTCCAGACGAGGTACCACTGAACCTACCTGTATGACGGGGCCTCTTATCTGACCCATGACCATCTCCCTGTGCAAGAGCCATCTCAACTCTACGGGCCGCATTGGCTGCCTCCTGAAAAGAAATATCACTCCCGGCCCCCATAGCCATCTGGAGACGGATCGGCTGAATCAAACCATCAATAAACCTCCGCACCCTGTCACTCTCGGTGGGGAGTATAACAATAGCATGGCGAGCTAGATCAATGAACCTGGTCTCATACTGTGTGACTGTCATAGAGCCCTGCTGAAGGCGCTCAAACTGCCTGCGAAGAGCATCTCGCTGAGTAACGGGGAGAAACTTCTCCAAGAACAACTCTGCAAACTGGTCCCAAGTCAGAGATGGCGACCCTGTTGGTCTGGCTAAACAATAGTCCCTCCACCAAGTCTTGGCGGATCCAGATAGACGAAAGGTGGCGAAGTCGACCCCATTGGTCTCCACAATACCCATAGTCCGAAGAACCTCATGGCAGCTATATAAGAAATCCGGGGGTCCTCTGTAGAAGCACCGCTGAATGTGGTGGTGAAGAGCTTGGTGAACCTATCCAGCCTCCACAAAGCATCTGCGGACATAGCCGCTCCATCGTCGGTCTGAGTCACAATACCCGGCTGAACTGCCACAGCTGGCTGAACCGCTGGAACATGAGCCTGGGGAGCTACCTGCTTCGCAGTACGTGTAGCAGGAGTCTGAACTCCTTCTCCAGCCTGGGAAGTGGCTGGTGCTACTGGAAGCAAACCCGCTCGAGTGACGCTTTCCATAAGGCCTACCAATCTGACCAAAGAATCCTGAAGAACTGGGGTGGCTATAAACCCCTCTGGGACCTGAGCTGGGCCCACCAGAGCTGCTGGGGCTGGAACCTCCTCATCATAATCAACATGAGGCTCCACCTCTAGGACTGCTGCTCGGGGCTGAGCTCTGCCCCGGCCTCGGCCTCTGGCACGGCCTCGGCCTCGCCCTTTGCCCCTCATAGGAGCAGTTGCTGGGGGCTCGGGCTGCTGCGCGGTAGAAGAGGAAGCACGTGTTCTCGCCATTTGCGAAAGAATAGAGTAGAAAGACAATCAGTAATTGAGAAACAGAATCGCACGACAAGAAAGAACAAAAGTGAAGGTTTTCCTAACTCTGTAGCCTCTGGGGGATAAATACAGACGTCTCCGTACCGATCCCTCAGACTCTACCGAGTTTGTCCGTGAGTCGTGAGACCTATGTAACCTAGTGCTCTGATACCAACTTGTCACGACCCGGATTTCCCACCCTCGGGAGTCGTGATGGCGCCTACTAATGAGAGCTAGGCAAGCCAAGTTAATTTACTTCTTTTAGCAATTATCGATCGTTTAATAAAAACAAAACTTGATATGATAAAGCGGAAGTCTCAAATAATAATTAACTGAAAGAAAATGCGAAAGTTTAACAAGATCCTTTACCCAAGATTGGTGTCACAATACTCACGAACGTCTAGAGAATACTAAATACAAGGTTTGAATGGAACATAAAACTGTCTGCTTCGGTACAAATGATAACAAACTGAATAAAATAGAAAGGGACTCCGGGCCTGTGGACGTAGCAAGGCTACCTCGAATGCGCCCCTGGACTGAAGTCAACTCCCAATCAACTACTGCTGTCCAAAAGCTGCTCCGACACCGAGATCTGTGCAAAAAGATGCACAGAGTGTAGCATCAGCACAACCGACCCCATGTGCTGGTAAGTGCCTGGCCTAACCCCAGCGAAGTAGTGACGAGGCTAGACCAGACTACCAAACAAGCCTGTGCAGGTATATATACAAGTACAACGAAATAATAGCGGAAAGTAAACAATTAAAACTGGGAGGGGGAAACATGCTTAAGGGGTAGCAGATAAAACAGAATATCAGGAATAACAAAAGAAACTACGTCTGATTTCTTCTAACACAGAATAAGGGAGAACAAACCACTTTCACTTATTTCAATTTCCCTCTCGTTGCAGGCGTGCAACACGATCCCATATCCTCATATCACGTGGTAGGCGTACCACACGATCCCATTTCATAATACTACGTGGTAGGCGTACCATACGTTCCTATTTCGTAACATTTCGTGGTAGGCGTACCACACGTTCCCATTTTATGATACTACGTGGTAGGCGTACCACACGTTCTGTGACGACCCGACCCGTCGTCTCATGTATTACAGCCCCGTTTCCCCCATTTACTGCTTCTTCATGTTTCATTATCAGCAACGAGTGAGTTATAGTTGAATTGAATTGGTTTGGATAGGAAATGAGACACTTAGTCTCTTTAAGGAAGGCTTAAGTTGGAAAGGTCAACCGGATGTTGACTTATGAGTTAGAAGGCTCGGATGTGATTTCTGGTGATTCGATTAGCTTCGAGGGATGATTTGTGACTTGGGAGTGCGATCGGAATTGATTTTGGAGGCCCGGTGTAGAATTAGGCTTGAATTGGCGAGGTTAGTATTTTGGCGAATTCCGGTGGATGGGTGAGAATTGGATCCGGGGGTCGGAATGGAATTCCGAGAGTTGCTGTAGCTTCGATGTGTGGTTTGTGATATGTGTACAAAATTTCCGGTCATTCGGACATCGTTTGGTCGGGTTTTTTTATCGAAAGCGTATTTCGGAAGTTTTGAGAAACTTAGGCTTGAATTTGATGAGTTTTGAGTAATTTGATGTTGTTTGAGGTGTTTTGATGATTGGAGAAAGTTTGGATGATGTTTTAAGATATGTTGGTGTTTTTGGTTGAGGTCCCGGGGGCCTCGGGGTGATTTCTGATGGCTATCGGAAGGAAATTGAAGTTGGAAATTGCAGGTTCTTGGCTGCAGCAGGTATTTTCGCATCTGCGGAAAGGCAATCGCAGATGCGGGTGCGCGG
>NW_017676633.1:12899-41749 GCF_001879085.1 Nicotiana attenuata
TAGCTAGCCACCTAGGTAGTGGTACAACGCCTAAGTGCCTTGTTCCATGGTTAAGCACAACTTAGCAAGTATTTCCTTAGCAAATTAGCTTTAATCCTTAGATTACAATAGTAGTTTTAAATATAAAACCTAACCCAAAAATGTTAGGAGTGCAATATAAGAATAAACAAACGCAATTCTAAGCTAAACAGGCAATAACAACTCCATTCCAAGCTCCCTGTTGGAAATTCGACCACGATCCACTATTCGGGTATTTTCAGTTACTTGGCTTACCCACTCTTCCTACCATTGTTGTAGTGTTGAGATGGCCCGCGATCAGGTTGAAACCAAACACTACCTCAACTTTCACAAGCTAAAATTCAACCTCCATAAAACGACCGCCTTTCCTCTTCGAATTCGGCTCCAACTCAATCAAATCTATGAAATACTGACTTATCATATATAATTAGCTAAACAAATCAAACCCAATGCCTAAATACTAGTTCTCTACGCTTTCTTCCAAATTCCAAATCGACTCCGGGCCCGCTTGTCAAAACCACGAGGTTCGAACCATACTCATATTCACCCATTCCCCCACGGACCGAATATACAATTATGTTCTTAAATTTTGACCCAAACGAGGTCTAAATCAAAGGAAAATTGAAAAGCCCTACTTCTACCAATTCCCCCAATTTCCAACCCTAATCTACTGTTTTAAGCTAGGATTTCAATGGAATATGATAGGAAAAATGATAGAAACGGAGTAGGATATTTACTACCCAAATATGTGGTGAAGAGATGCGGCTTACAAAGTGGACTAGGGAAAGCTGTGGAGGAAGAGAGAGCTCGTGTGTAGAATTGTGAGTTATCCCGTCATGTTCTGTTTTGGACTTTTAAAAAATCACTGGCAAATTGCTACGCTCCGACATGTCGTTCGCAGAAGGCAGAAGGCATCGCGATTCGCATAGGGAGAGCTGCTTAACGGAGAATGAGGGTAATTTGCTCTCGCGGAATCGCAGGAGTGGGTGCGCGATACGGTGAAAAAGAAAGGGATGGGGCTGAGTTTGAGCCATCGATCGCGGGACTAATGCATCGCAGAACCGAAAGGATTTAGGAACCTAGAATGCTTAGCGAAACGCGAGCTATCTTTGAGCCGATACGCCGATAGAAGGAAAAACTGCAACGACGCTGCTAATTCTATTTGCATTTTCCTTAAGTCCAAAACCACTCCGAACACCTATCCGAAAACACTCCCGAAAGCTAGGGGGCTCCTAAGCAATACAACGACACAACTCATTAACAATATTCCTACGAACTTAACCGTTGCGATCAATCGCCAAAATAACATCAAACAAGAATTTAAACGTCAAAATCATCACCTTTTTCATCAAAATCATAAACTTTATTTTTTAGATTTAGTCCGAAAAACGTCAAATGACGTCCGATTCAACAAATTTCACAGAAAGCGCTAAACCACATATAAGACCTGTTACCAGGCGGCCGGAACCAATACGGGGCCGATACCAACACGTTCTAATCAATTTTCCTTTCAAATTTCCATATTAATTTCAGAAAAATAAATTTCACAGAAAAATTTATTTTCGGGCTTCTAGACCTCGAAATTCGACTCCGGGCATATGCCCGAGTCTCTATATTTTTCTACGGACCCTCCGGGACGTCTCCAATCACGGGTCGGGTCCGTTTACCCAAAATGTTGACCAAAGTCAACTTTAATCATATTAATATCAAATTAACATCATTTTTCACACAGAATTCATATTAAGCTTTCCGCTACGCGCTGGACTGGCACGCAATCTGAGGCGACTAAAAAATTAGGTTTTCAAGGCTCGAGAAGCACGAATGAATGAGAAAACAGGTGATGACCCTTTGGGTCGTCACATTCTCACCTTTAAAACAACCGTTCGTCCTCGAACGGACAAAAGAAAGAAGTACCTGAGTCGGAAAATAGATGAGGATAACGGCTCCGCATATCGACTCGGACTCCCAAGTCGATGCCTCAGGGGCTGACCTCTCCACTGAACCGCACTGAAGGAAAACTCTTCGACTCAACTGTCGAACATGCCGATCTAGAATAGCCACCGGCTCCTCCTTCATAAGACAGACTTGTCCAATGGACAGTGCTGAAATCTACAGTGGGCTGGATCGCCGTGATACCTCCGAAGCATGGACACAGAAAAACTGGTGCACGGCTGACAAGCTAGGGGGCAAGGCAAGCCTATAAGCCACCTCTCCCACACGGTCGAGAATCTCAAATGGGCCAATGAACCTGGCAAGCTTGCCCTCTTTTCCAATCTCATCACGCCCTTCATAGGCGACACTCGGAGCAATACCCGCTCACAACCATGAAAGCCACATCTCGAAGCCTTGATCTGCATACTCTTCTGCCTGGACTGAGCTGTCCGAAGCCTATCCTGAATGATCTTGACCTTGTCCAAGGCCTCCTGAACTAGATCTGTACCCAAAACGAGCCTCTCCCGGCTCAAACCATCCAACTGGAGACCGACATCGCCTACCATACAACGCTCATATGGAGCCATCTGAATGCTGGACTGGTAGCTGTTGTTGTAGGCAACTCTGCTAAAGGCAAAAAACTCCCACGAACCTCCAAAGTCATAACACAAGCTCGGAGCATATTCCTCCAATATCTGAATAGTCCGCTCGGACTGTCCTCCGTCTGAGGATGGAATGTGTGTCAACTCAAACTTGGGTGCCCAACTCTCGCTGAACTCTCTCCAGAAGCGCGAGGTAACTGCGTACCCCGGTCCGAAATGATAGATACCGGCACCCCATGAAAGGCGAACAATCTCTCTGATGTAGATCTCAGCTAACCTCTCGGATGAATAAGTGGTTGCAACAGGAACAAAAAGTGCTGACTTGGTCAGCCTATCAACAATGACCCAAATCGCATCAAACTTCTTCCGGGTCAATGGAAGTCCAGTAACAAAATCCATAGTAACCCTCTCCCACTTCCACTCGGGAAGCTCAATCCTCTGAAACAGTCCACCAGGCCTCTATGCTCTACTTAACTGCTGACAGTTCAACAACGAGCACACATATGCAACATATCCTTCTTATCCTACGCCACCAATAATGCTGCCGCAAGTCTATAATCTTCGCGGCGCCCGGGGGATAGAATACCGGGAAACTATGGGCCTCCGCAAGATCAACTCTCGAATCCCATCAACATTGGGCACACAAACTCGCCCTGAGTCTCAAGACACCATCATCATCTAAGGTCACCTTCTTGGCACCTCCACGCTGCACCCTTGCTCTCAAAGACACACAAATGGGGATCATCAAATGCCGATCCGGATACGCTCCAATAATGAAGAACGGCAACGTGCAAGCTAACACTCGCTGGCTCAGAAATATCCAACCTCACAAATCGATTGGCCAAGGCCTGAATATCCAAAGCAAGCGCTCTGGCTGGCCGGAATATAAGCAAGACTACCCATGCTGGCGGATTTCCTACTCAAATGCATCGGCCACCACATTGGCTTCCCGGGTGGGTACAAATAGTAACATCATAATTCTTCAGCAAACTCCAACCACCTCCTCTGCCTCAAATTCAACTCCTTTTGCTTGAAAAGTACTGAAGACTCTTGTATAGTGTACACCTCACACGTCACACCATATAGATAATGCCTCCAAATCTTCAAAGATAAAAATGGCTGCCAACTCTAGATCATGAACGGATATTCTTCTCGTGGTCTTCAACTGCCTCGAAGCATAGGCTATGACTCTGCTCCTGCATCAATACTACAGAAAGCCCAATACGGGAAGCATCACAATAACTGTATAAGCCCTGAACCTGTGGCAAAACCAGCACCGGGCCGCAGTCATAGCTGCTTGAGCTTCTGAAAGCTCGCCTCACACTCTCTGACCACCTGAACTAGGCACCCTTCGGGTCAATTTGGTCATCGGGCTGCAATAGAAAAACCCCTCCACAAACCGACAGTAATAGCCTGCTAACCCAAGAAACTTCGAATCTCTAGCTGAGCTGTCGGGCCAGTCTTGACTGCCTCTATCTTCTTCGGGTCCACCTGATAACCCTTTGCTGATACAACGTGACCCAGAAATGCTACTAACTCAGCCAGAACTCACACTTGGAGAACTTGGCATATAACTGACATATCCCTCAGAGTCTGAAGAACCACTCTGAGGTGCTGCTCGTGCTCCTCCTGCTGCGGGATTAACAAATATCTCAATAAAGACTATCACGAACAAGTCCAAATAAGGCCGAACACTCGTTCAACAACTCCATAAATGCTGCTGGGATTGGTCAACCCAAAGACATGACCAAAAACTCATATGCCCATACGAGTGCGGAATGCGTCTTTAGGGACATCGCATGCCCTAATCCTCAACTGATGGTAGCCAGATCCAAGTCATCTTGAGAATACACTCGCGCCCTGAAGCTGGTCGAACAAATCTCATCCTCGCAGTGGATACTTGTTCTTTATCTACTCTTGTTCAACTGCCGGTAATCAATGCACATCCTCATCGAACCATCCTTTTTCTTCACAAATAACACCGGCGCACCCCAAGGCGAAAGCTAGGTCTAATGAAACCCTTCTCAAGCAAATCCTGCAGCTGATCCTTTAACTCTTTCAACTCAGCGGGCCATGCATACGCGGAATTGAAATGGGCTGAGTGCCCCGAGCCAAATCGATACTAAAAGTCATATCCCTGTCGGCGCAATACCCGGCAGGTCTGAAGGGAAAACCTCGGGGAACTCCCGAACAATAGGAACAGAATCAATAGAAAGGACCTCTGCGCTGGAATCGCGAACATACGCCAGATACGCTAAACACCCTTCTCGACCATGGCGTCGAGCCTTCACATATGAAATAACTCTGCGATGGATTGCCTGGGGTCCCTCTCCACTCCAAACGGGGCAAATCTGGAATCCAAAGTCACGGTCTTGGGTAACAATCCAAGATAGCATGATACGGAACAACCAATCCATCCCTAATATAACGTCGAAATCCACCATGTCTAAGACCAATAAATCAACACGGGTCTCAAGACCCTCAAACACTACCACACAGGAACGATGCACTTGGTCGACCACTATAGAGTCACCACCAGTGTAGATACATACACAGGAAACTCAAAGCATACTAGGCATGACCAAGTAGGTGAAAAATAGGACGACACATACGAAACGTGGACCAGGGTCAAATAGCACTGAAGCATCCCTATCAAGACCAGAATAGTACCTGTAATAACTGCATCTGAAGACTCAGCCTCTGGCCTAGCTGGAAGAGCATAACACTGGGTGGGCCCCACCTCCCTGACCACATCTCTGAACGGTCGGCTGCTGGCTGGCCTCTACCTCTGGCGGTCCGAGATCCACCTTATGATCCCTACCTCCACCTCTATGACCTCTACCCCCGCCTCTAGCTGGCTGGGCGGCCTGTGGATCACCTGGTGCCTGAATCATGGGGCGAGGACCCTGCTGCTGGAACTACCCGAAGCTCGAGGGCAAAATCTGACAATGTGACTCGGTCGCCACAACCGTAACAAGCCCTCGGCTGCTGAGACTGCTGACTATGACCTGAATGTCTCCCGGAAACTCTAAGTGGCGGTGCACTGATGGAGCTGGTGGTGCACTGAAAGACTGCTGATCAGAATAATGCGGCTGAGAACCACTACGCCTGAAGTACCATGAGAGACCTGGAGAGCTGACTGAAAGGGCCTCGGAGGATGGCCTCTACCATAAGAATCTCTACCTCCAGACGAGGTACCACTGAATCTACCTGATGATGGGGCCTCTTATCTGACCATGACCACCTCCCCGTGCAAGAGCCATCTCAACTCTACGGGCGCATTGGCGCCTCCTGGAAAGAAAATCTCACTCCCGGCCCCATAGCCATCTGGAGACGGATCGGCTGAATCAATCCTCAATAAACCTCGCACCTCTCTCTCGGTGGGGAGTATAACAATAGGCATGGCGAACTAGATCAATGAACCGGGTCTCATACTGTGTCACTGTCATGAGCCCTGCTGAAGGCGCTCAAACTGCCTGCGAAGAGCATCTCGCTGAGAACGGGAGAAACTTCTCCAAGAACAACTTCCAAACTGGTCCCAAGTCAGAGATGGCGACCCTGTTGGTCTGGCTAACAATAGTCCCTCCACCAAGTCTTGGCGGATCCAGATAGACGAAAGGATGGCGAAGTCGACCCCATTGGTCTCCACAATACCATAGTCCGAAGAACCTCATGGCAGCTATATAAGAAATCCGGGGGTCCTCTGAAGAAGCACCACTGAATGTGGTGGTGAAGAGCTTGGTGAACCTATCCAGCCTCCACAAAGCATCTGCGGACATAGCCGCTCCATCGTCCGGTCTGAGTCACAATACCCGGCTGAACTGCACAGCTGGCTGAACCACTGGAACTTGAGCCTGGGGAGCTACCTGCTCCGGAGTATGTGTAGCGGGAGTCTGAACTCCTCCTCCAGCCGGAGAATGGCTGGTGCTACTGGAAGCAAACCCGCTGAGAACGCTCTCCATAAAGCCTACCAACCTGACCAAAGCATCCTGAAGAACTGGGTGGCTATAAACCCCCCTGGGACCTGAGCTGGGCCCACCGAGCTGCTGGGCTGGAACCTCCTCTCATAATCAACATGAGGCTCCACCTCTGGACTGCTGCTCGGGGCTGAGCTCTGCCCCGCCTCGGCCTCTGGCACGGCCTCGGCCTCCCCTCTTGCCCCTCTAGGAGCTGTGCTGGGGGCTCGGGCTGCTGCGCGGTAGAAGAGGAAGCACGTGTCTCCTCCGCATCTACGAAGAAAGAGTAAAGAGACAATCAGTAATTGAGAAACAGAATCGCACGACAGAAAGAACAAGAGTGAGTTTTTCCAAACTCTGCAGCCTCTGGGGATAAAATACAGACGTCTCCGTACCGATCCCTCAGACTCTACCGAGTTTGTCCGTGAGTTGTGAGACCTATGTAACCTAGTGCTCTGATACCAACTTGTCACGACCCGGATTTCCCACCCTCGGGAGTCGTGATGACGCCTACTGTCGGAGCTAGGCAAGAAATTAATTTATTACTCTTTTAGCAAACTCGACTTTAATAAAAAAAAAAACGAAACATTAATAGAAAAGCGGAAGTCTTAATATAAATAACTGAAAGAATGCGGAAGTTCAATACAACTTCTACCCAAGAAACTGGTCACAAACTCAGAACGTCTAGAGAATTCTAAATACAATGTCTGAATAAAAACATAGTTGTTTGTTCGGTACAAAGATAACAAACTAAGTAAAGATAGAAGAGAACTTCGGGGCTGCGGACGTAGCAAGGCTACCTCGGTGCCTCTGGACTGAAGGTCACTCCCAATCTACTCTGCTGTCCAAAAGCTGCTCCGGCACCGGATCCTGCAAAATGATGCACAGAGTGTAGCATCAGCACAACCGACCCCATGTGCTGGTAAGTGCTTGGCCTAACCCCGAGCGAATGAGTGACGAGGCTAGAACGGACTACCAAAATAACCTGTGCAGTTCAATATATATGTATGCAATATAAAGGTATATGGAAATTAACCAGTCAAGGGGGAGGGGAGCATGCTGTAGGGCTGTAACAGTTCCAAGTGTAAAATCAATAATTAAGGAATGAAACAGTACAACTACAATAATCAACGAGAGTAGGAAATCAAGCAGTTGCACGGCACCATCCTTCGTGCTTTTAATCTCATTCTCACCCAAACAATCATATAAAGTGCACGACATCACCTTCGTGCATTACTCCAACAAAATGATGGCACGGAATGATCCTTCGTGCATAAACACTCATATCATGCACGGAATGTTCCTTCGTGCATTAGTATTCATAACATAGCACGGAATGTTCCTTCGTGCATTAGTATTCATATCACAATCGTGCACGGTATCGCCCTTCGTGCTTTATCACTCGTCCTCACCCAAACAACAATCATAAACAATGGGGCGAGGAAATAGACAAACAAAATAGGAATCCCGGAAAGGGAACAATAACAACAATTTCAATATCCCGGCAAGGAGAAAAAGTCTACCAAACAGCAAAACATCCCGGCAAGGGAATAACCAATAACTCATTAGCTTTCTTTAATTTCATACTTCACATCTCACTTTATCATTGAGCCAATGCTCCCAAGAATTTTATAATCTCAGATACCTTTTCAATTCGTGTCACAAACCAAGCCAAAACAACCACGAAATCATATGGTTATAATGTTTTTCACATGTTCTTTACAATATATAGAAAACCTCAATTAACATGGAATTCATAAAAAATCACGATAATCACCCTTTAAGTACTCACGGTCATGCTAGACACCAATGTATAGATACTCGTCACCATGCCTATACATCGTACTCGATCAATTAGCAAATAGCAAACAAGACTCAACTCATATTCCTCAAGCGGGGGGTTAAACCAAACACTTACCTCAACTTCCCACAGCTAAATCAATCCACAACGACCGCCTTCCCTCTCGAATTCGGTCTCCAACTCAATCAAATCTTATGAAATAACGACTTTAGAACATTAATATAAAGCTAAACAAATCAAACCCAAATACCTAAATATAGTTTTCTAAGCTTTCTTCCCAAAATTCCAAAATCGACCCCGGCCCGTGAGGGTGCGCGAACGCGTTGAAGGAAAGGGGTTGGGGTCCTGGGTTGGCCTATGCGAACGCGGGGACTCTTCCGCGAACGCGAAGAAGGAAAACACTGTTCACCTGCTGCAATTTTTCTGCAATTTTCTTAAGTTCAAAACCACCCCGAACACCTCCGAAAACACCTCCCGAGCCCTCGGGGCTCCTAACCAAACATGTACACTAACTCAACAACATCCTACGAACTTAACCGTGCGATTAAATCGCCAAAGTAACATCAACTCAATGAATTAAACCTCAAAATCATCACTTTTTCATCAAACTTCATAAACTTTCATTTTTAAAGATTTAGGTCTGAAACACGTCAAATGACGTCCGATTTCAACCAAATTTCACAGAAAGCGCTTAAAACCATATATAAGACCTGTACCGGGCGCCGGAACCAAAATACGGGCCCGATACCAACACGTTCTAATCAATTTTCGTTTAAAATTTCTATATTAATTTCAGAAAAACAATTCCACAGAAAAATTCATTTCTCGGGCTCTAGACCTTGGAATTCGACTCCGGGCATATGCCCGAGTCTCATATTTTTCTACGGACCCTCCGGGACCATCCAATCACGGGTCCGGGTCCGTTTACCCAAAATGTTGATCAAAGTCAACTTTAATCATATCAATACCAAAATTCATCATTTTTCACACAGAATTCATATTTAAGCTTTCCGGCTACGCGCCCGGACTGCCCACGCCAATCGAGGCGACTAAAAATGAGGTTTTCAAGGCCTCGAAAGCACGGATATGAATGAGAAAATTAGGATTGACCCTTTGGGTCGTCACAAGAAGTCATTTTGATAACAAATGAGAAAATTTTGTCAAAATCAATGCCTTTCTTCTGTTCGAAGCCTTTTACCATTAATCGAGTTTTGTATATGACCAGCTTGCCATTTCCATCTTTCTTGAGTTTAAAGACCCATTTGCATTTGAGTGGTGTTTTACCCTTTGCCCATTTGCACCCTCCGGCTCAGACCTCTCAGCCTTTTACCCCCGTTATTCAAACAGAGCCACAGGTGTTACCCATGTTGAGGGGAGAAGAGAGAGAGAGAGAGAGAGAGAGAGAGAGAGAGAGAGAGAGAGAGAGCAGTAGATGACTCCTAGCACAATGCCAACACTTAGATAGAAGTTTACTGCTCCTCCTACTAGGCTTAATGATGACCCTATCCATGTAGTAGAGGAAGAGCATGGAGATGGATCGGCACCTGCTGGAAATGCTTAGGGAGTTCCTTCACCCCTCATTTACTCTTCCTTTTCAATGACGCATCGGGGACAAAGCTTAGTTTTTGTTTGGGGATGAAAATTTTGGATCGATGATTCTTTTCCAATACATTGTGGACTTTAATTAAAACTCACACCAAGTGACCCCAACATAGAACTACGTCATCCTAATATTCGTAAGCCACTTTATTCCTCTTCATTCACCCAAAAGTACCCCAAACCGAGATGTTTGCTTGAAAAAGCCCTCCAATAAATCTGAAATTTTTCCTTTCATCTCTCTAATACTTGCATTGTAGAATCAACAATGATACAAAAGTACTCCAAGTTCCTGTCATAATCCAATACCAATCTCAAATTCCTTCTCGTGATTGTGACCATATCCTCCACGATTGCAGTTCACAAGCTTCCGACCTAGATTTATTCTTTGAGAATGCGACCAAAAGTCTCTTCGATCATGATAAGCAATGGTGCATCCCTGTACTTCCACCCTTCAATATAATAGCCATAAATTTTTATAAGAATATCCAAAAGACAAACGCTTTTGATAATCTAAATGTTAGACTCAAAGGGCTACAACTTTTATTTTTGGATCTTCCCCAAATTCCATATAGATTGTAAGGTATAAGCTTCTAAAATCAGACTACCATCAGTAGAAATTTCTTCTACGTGATCGCAAAGCACCTTTCGTGATCGCGATGCACAAAGTCCCAAATTCCACTTTACTCTTTGTGATCGCGAACCTGGCCATCATGATCGCGATTCACACTCCTGTTGTCAAAAATCTGCAGCTACTAAGTGGCTAAAAATAACCCGAAATACCCTAAAACTCACGTGAGGTCCTGGACCCCTCCAATCATTCTAACTAGTCCATATACGTTATACGAACTTGTACAAAGTCTCAATATACGTAGGACTGCATCAGAACCGAGAGTCAAGTATCAATCAAAGATCATGAACTTTCTTAAGTCCTCCAACATCTAACTTTACGTCTAAATCACACCCGGATTCTTCCAAAATATTCCTACAAATCCAAATACCCTATATAGACTTATTTGGAAGCTCGAAACATGAAGAGAAGCGTAATAACACGAAAGTCAAACCTTAGTCAAACTTATGAACTCTTAAATTCTTCAAATTGCTAACTCTCGACCATTAATATTGATTCCTTCTCTGGCCACCCGAGACCCAATCCGAACATACGTACAAGTCCAAGGTCATCGTACAAACTTATTGGAACCTTCAAATTATGAATCCGAATGTTAACTTTAGTCAACTCTTCTTAACTTAAAGCCTCTAGTTGCCAACCAAGTATTTTAAATCACTCTCGAACCTATTAGAACCCGAACCAACCATACATACAACTCATAAAACATCATATGAACCTACTCGAGGTCTCAAATCATAAAACATGGTGCTAGAACTCTAAACGATCGATTAGGTCGTTACAACACGTGGGAGGATATTACTATAAATTACTACTTGGGTCCAAATTAAGACCTAAACCAATTGCTATTGGTTGTAAGTGAATACCAATTGTCCCTAACCCATCCCTGCTCTTCCCTAGTGACCTTCAACTAATCAAATTTAAATACGTCTAGTAAGACCCATAAGCAGAGTTTAGGTACGGTAAATGGAATAGCCTTGAACTTACACGTTTTTATATATTTGAGCTATTTGTGTCGAGCACTCTGTGACTGTACGTATGAATAATTTTACAAAATTAATCAACTGTATATATGGTTTAAGCCGAGAGTTGTACCTGTAACTATGTATATTTATCGTTCAAATACTGTATTTTAGGGGGCGGAAAGGGGTTCGAGTGAGCCTCCTCGCTGGAAAATTACACGTGTATAAGACAAAATGCGATTTGTATCTTTATATATAGTAAATTTTGAATCATCTTGACACAACCCAAAAGCATAGTTCAGTGGTCAAATAGGTTCAAAATCTTTATTAGGTTACTGATTCAATATTTCTCACTTGCTATAGCTTGTATAATTTGAATTTCCCTTTTTGCATAATAATATTCTTAACTTTCGTTTTAGTTGTATGTGAAAGAATTTTCAACTACTCCAAGATATAATAATTTGAAAGGAATTCTCAATAAATAATGTGGCTCGTTATGAAGTTTTGGCATTCTATATGGTCTGAGGGAAATGGCAGATGGGGGGTTGGGTTATACCTTTAACCCTGCACCGCTGCACGTTCTAATTGCTAAACTCCAAAGAAAACAGCTGTCTTGGTCCATGATTTATTTATATTGTTTAGCAGTAAACAATTGCTATAAAGAAGAGGCAGATTAGAAAATCAAGTTGAACTGCAGTCACCAAAGTATTCCTTCAAGGGAAAAACGTTATTTAATTAAAACTAAGCATAGTGAAGGGCTAAAACTAGATACAACAGTTACTGGTGATCCATGTTAATGACTTCTAAGCTAGTAGCTAATGATATATTTATTATTGTCAATATAAGAAATGGGGCTACATTCATTCATCCTTCTCTCGTCTCCCAAGAATTTTTGTTAAATATGATTTTGAAGAGTAATTAACTATTTGTATTGATTTTGTCCTTTGTACAATTATAAAAAAAATACAAAACTGTAGCATGCATGTTTTCACCAGGTTACAAGAAAAAATATATTTATCGCATTGCCGACATTTTCCTTTCCCCTTTCCCCTACCACAAATTACGACCAATATTGCAATTTGCAACCTTCTAAAAGCATAAAAGAGAAGTTTACGATGTTTTTGATTGGCAAATAACTCTATTTTTGAAAACTGTTTTTTTTTTTTAAAAATGGTTTACGGTCTTTGATTGGAAAATAAAATATTATTTAAGAAAAATCTTTCTTACTAAAAATAGATAATAGTGTTGGAAAATCAGTTAGTACTTTGATGAAATTTTGAGTATTGAAAAATTAATATAATGTCTGAGTATTGATTGAACTAGTAATATAAAGTTAAAAAATGAGATAATTGCTAAGGATAATAAGTGAGAATTCATTTTTTTCCATATAGTGAAAGACGTCCTGCTTAAAAAAGATAATCTTATTAACCAAACACAAACTAAATAATTTATTTTCTGTCATATATATATATCAATCACAACTTAATCTTACTGGGGAACAAAACGCTACCTAACTACGACAACATATCCATATAGCATCAAACTTTACACTAATTTATGAAAAATCTAGTTTGGGATCACCATATAGTTCGTATGGGTAATTGTGCCATTTAGTTTCATTGAATAGTACTAATGATTATCATGAACACGAAGCTTCGCAGAACTTAGGTTCTTCACCGACCACAGCCAAGATGAGCTGAAAATAGAGTTTTGTAATCTAAGCACGTTGCTTTGTTATTCCCAAGGATTATTGCTAAGTAATAATAATGGTAGCTGAAAACACACGATTAAAAATGATTCTAAGAGTTGTGAGTTGAGTCTGTCTTGACACCAAAGGCAATTGAGAGTCAATTTATTATCAGCATTCTAAGCTGACTAGATTTGTGTTTCTAAGTTAATCATTGCTACCTTTGAGTATCATTTAAACTATCTAAATCCGTGTCCTACCGTACGTACTTGTATTAAGCTGTGCATAATGTTATTTAAAAAAATAAAACAAAAATTAAAACCACCGCTAACTCATTATTATATACTAGTCTTGGGCTATACGCTTCGCGCGTGCCAAAATTTGATCACGCCCAGCTATGCCATATAAAAAGGACTAAGCGATCGTTGCAAATATAATCCGGTATACAAGTCCGGAGTCAAAGCCCGCAGAGAACTAAGACTTAGCTTCAACTGTTCAGTATTGCTATGAAGACAAGATCGAACAATTTCTATGTTATAAATATTAAGGTTCTTGTATCTAATTAACTAACAAATTAAATTAGGCTTTAACAACTACAGATACTAAGGTTTAGAGACAAGATTAAGGAGGTCTAGAGTTATCCCGCTACGTTTTCTATAAATTTGCCTAAGTATTCTCTACCAATCATGAGCGCTCTGACTGTCGTAACTCTCTCCCGAGTAATTATCACAAGTTACTAGACATATTCTCTTGAATTACGCTAGCTGGCATTAAGTACGGCTCACTCGATCGCACCCAAAGTTTCGTTATCCCTAATCCCAGCTTTAAACCCTCCGTATTGATCCCTCATATACGTTAGGAGTGATGTTGTTCAACAACTACCTAAATATGTAATCTCTCCCGAGAATTACACACTAAATAGGCACAGTCGATTGAGAGCTCTTCAACTAACCACAATAATAACGTAGTTGAACAAATAGAGAAAATGCTATAGCAAATCTATATTAACGTAACAGAAAAATCATCCTCCAATAGGTTCCATCAAAACCCGAGATAACAAATTAGATATTCATAATAGTATGTATAACTACAATACTAGAATTCATAAACAATAATGAAAATAGGAAGAAGGAAGTGAAAAACTCGTAGAAGAATTCTTTGCCTTGCTCCTAGTGTGTTCTTGCCTCCTTAGGTCGAATCCCCGGCCTCCAGCAACTCTGTGCTCTTCCTAGGTCTAAAATATGTCAAAAGTATGCCCCCCCCCCCCCTCAAAATAGCATTTTACATGTATTTATACCAAGTAGGGTCGGGCCTAGACGAAACACCTTTTCCTGCGCGAAATAGGACTCTGGTTCTGTAAAATTTGCACAGGCGCGCCGCATGTGGCGACGCGCCACGCGGTGTGCTTGTGGGAAAGTTCAGAGAGCTGATTCTGATAGGCTGTAGGAATTTTCCACAGGCGCGGCACGCCCCGTGCCTCAACATGCGCCGCACTAGTGGAATTTCACAAAAAATGCAAAACATGAAAGTTGTAGCCCTTTCAAATAGCTTTGCAACAATATATTGTGGAGCCCAAACGGAGTTCTGAGCGAAAAGTTATGTGCATTTTAATAAACAGTGCGCCGTATGCCCGCTCGATTCTTCGTTTCGTTCTTAACTGTCATCCGTTGATCCCCGCACTACAACATTATGCATATACAGCTAGGAAGTTCGTCTTAGCTAAACAGAAAAATTTTCGTGGCTAAACACTTTAGCTACAATAATTTTTTTCGTAGCATCCGTAGCTAGAAGTAGCGTAACTAAAAGTTAGCTACAAACTTTAACATTTCGTGGCTAAGGATTAATACTTATTGCTACAGAAATTTTTGTGATGTAGCTATATTAATAAAATATTTTGCCACAAAGAATATATATTTATAGCTGATGATTTTATTCTTTTGCCACGATGAATCAATTTTGTAGCTATCTTCTGCTTTAGCCACAAAGGGATATACCGTGGCAGAAGATGTTATTTATTTAGCCACAAAATTCAAATATGTAGCTGTGCTCACATATTATATTTGTATTATAGTATTTATAATCAGCTACCAATCGATAAATCCATAGCCATAAAATATCCGATTAGATTTTTTTTAATTATGTTTTATTTGGGGACTAAATTTTTATTATATTTTATTTTTATTTATAAAAAATAGTTTATTAGAGATAATAAATTTTTCTATCCTATACGTTGCTATTTTTCTTTTTTACCTAACTAAATATTTAAAATTTTTAAATATTTCATATTATCAAACCATAGAAACACACAATTTAATAAATTTTGAATATCACTTCATTATACAAATTGACATCTAAATAGTTTTAAAAATTAATTCTAAAATATACAATTGTCTATCTAAAGTAGAATCAGATATTTAACTATAATCTATAAAATTCTGAAGGGTTCCACATCAAAATAAAACTAAGTGTTAAGTGTTTGATCTGGGGACTTGATGATAGGCTATAATTGCATATTTTAGTCGCTTATTACACTCGAATTTACTGCACTTTAATTGAGTTTGCGCTTTAATCGCTAGTGTTTTGCACTAATTGTGTGTTTTAAGCCTTATAGGTGTGATTCCGAGCTATATAGATGTTATGGAATGAACTTAAGTGATTTGAAGCTTTGACGTCTGAGTAAAAGCTCAAGGAATTAAGCCGGGATCGTGTTCGGGGGTCAAATTTGATAATTAAGTACGAACGAAGGCTTGAGGAGGCATATTGCACACTGTCTAGTAAAATAGACATAACTTTTTGCTCAGAACTCCATTTGGGCTCCACAATATATGGTTGAAAAGCTAACTCAAACAGATACAACTTTCATGTTTTACGTTTTTCTAAATTCCGAACGGAACAGGGTGAAAAACCGCGATTTTGCCGCGACCGCGGCAGAACCGCGGTAGAAGATGGTCGCGGACAACTGAAGAATCAGAGGGCATGTACCGCGGCAAAACCGCGGCAGGAAGCGAAAATTTCAGGGACTAAAGTGCAAAATATGGGATTTTAAGTCCTAAACCCTATATTAAACAAAGGAGGCCGGCCAAGAACAAGAAGAGGACATATTTTGGACATAAATTAGACCTAAGGAGGCGGAGAGACACTACTTTAGGGTTAGACAACACCCTTGGAGGCAAGAACACATTGGGAGCAAGGCGGAGAATTCTTCTACGAGTTTTTCCTTCCTCTTCCTATTTTTCATTGTTGGTTATGACTTTTAGTATTGTAGTTTTACATACTATTATGAATAGCTAATTTGTTATCTAGACTTTTGATAGAACCTTTTGTAGGATAAATTCTTGTTATGTTTTTATATAATTGAGCCATATCTTTTCTCTATTTGTTCAACTGCGTTTATATTCTGGTTGATTGAAGAGCTCTCAATTAGCTGTGCCTATTTAGTATGCATAACTCGGGAGAGAGTGCATATTTAGGTAATTGTTGAACAACACCACTCCCAGAGTATATGAGGGATCAATAACCGAGGGTTTAAAGGCGGGATTAGGGATAACGAAGCCTTGAGTGCGATCTGAAGTGAGTTGTATTAAAAGCCAGCTAGCGTAGCTTGGGAGAGTGCGTCTAGTAAATTGTCATAATTACTCGGGAGAGATTTACGGTAATAAGAGTGCTCATGATCGGTAGAGAATACTTAGGCGAAATTATAGAAGACATAGCGGGAAGGATTCCGACAATAGGGGAAATCATAACTCTAGACCTCCTTAATCTTTTCTCTAACCCTCAGTATCGTTAGTTGTTAATTTACTATTTTAATTTGTTAGTTAATTAGTTAAACAGAAGAATCTTAATATCTATAAGTTAGGAATTGTTCAAGCTTGTCTTCTTGGTGATAATGAACAGCTGTAGCTAAACCTTAGTTCTCTGTGGGATTCGGCTCCGGACTTGTAAACCGGATTATATTTGCAGCGACCGCATTGTCCTTTTTATAAGGCATAGTTGGGCGTGATCAGGACTGAAGATGTTTCCACCAGGTGATCTTCTGTAGCCAAGGAAGAAGTAATTTCACTCATTGCATCAAGGCTGAATCCTTGATCTTCTTGCAATCAATAGATTAAAATGCATCCTGTAAATTCAAAAGAAACACTAATTAGCACAAAAGAATGAGTGAACCAAAAGAAACATTAGTACTAAGAAATTTGACTTGTAAAAATGCTAGAAGAGCGTTCAAAGAGAGAAAAATTATGTGTAAATAATTCTTTTACAAGAAGTTTTAGCATTTAGCAAGAGCGAAAAATTCAAAGCAACAAGACAAGAAAACAAACCTGTAAGTTTTTTTTAAAATTTTTGAAAGAATTTTCATCTCATTTTTGTAATGTCTTTTCGACGAACATGTGGCTCCTCCCAACATTGCATTATAATCTTCAAGGTTCCACTCATTACCTATCACAATATGACACAATATCTATCAAACTGTTAGAATATAAATCCAAAAATGTATATATATATATATATATATATATGCCTGAAAAGAAAGAAGGCGTTGGGCTATATAGCCAATGATTCCGTTGATTTACTTTGTTCACGTGAAGAGAGAAAGGGATTGTTAATTGTTAAAGAAGGAAATGGGAAAAGGGAGGAAGGGGGTTGGCGGCCGGAGAGGAACGCACAGTGAGATAGAAGTTTTTGTAACTTTATTAGGTTTTGGGAATTTTGGTTTGGGCCAATTGGCCTTTATATTCCTATTATTTTGTTAATATATATTTTCTTCCTTTTATTTCTTAATACAAATGCCATAAATAAGAGAAATATAAGTACTAACAAATACAATAAGTAAGAAAATTATCTATAGAAAATAAAAAAAAATTAAATACATAATTTACACTAAGTAAAATAGAAAAATCAACTTGCATGAAATAAAAATATTATATAATATAGTATATTCCTTACAACTTTTTTCTTCCTATAAGATATTGTTAATTTTGTAATCTACTCCTATTTGAACTATATTAACTTCTTAATTTTAGTGTTTAATTAGATTATGATAGTTATGAAGTTATTAAAATAGTATTAGACCATTAAATATACAACTTTCTATTTATCTAAATTGAGTGCACAGGGACCATTTGATATTGCTTATTCAAATCTAATGAAAATTAATTATATACTTATTTAAAATTTATAAAAAATTATAAGTATTATTTTTTCAATATGAAATATGTTATACTAGTTAGTTTTATTATACACTCCTATATCAAGTCATCAACCATATTAACATTTTACTCTTTTTTTTAAGTGAAACTTAATAATATCGAATTATATAAACATTATAAAATATCAAATAATAGTCACAAGAGAAACATGATCCTCTTCATATATCTTTATCATTGTTAATTCTCAATTCTTATATTCAATGTATAATTTAAAATGACAATTAGAAACTTATTAAGGAAGTATATTTAACTCTCTCTCTCTCTCTCTCTCTATATATATATATATATATATATAATTTCTATAAAAAAATAGTCATCCATACAAATTAGCTATAATTCCATTATATTTAATTAGAATTATAATATAATTAGTTTTCCTATGGACTTAAGTATCAATTAGCTTCGTAATTCTTTGAAATAGCTATAACATGATTATATTAAAATTAATTATAATATCATAAACTTTTTTGTAGTGTTATATATGTTCATTGTATGTGTTTGGAGCTTTGGTCATTTATCAAAACTAAATGCACCAAAACCATTACTAAGTTCTTCAATATATTAGCACTTATTTAAAAATGAATTACTTATATATATATATATATATATATATATATATATATATATATATATATAACAACTCTTAAAGTCTTCAATATATGAAGACTTATTTAAAAATAAATAATTAAATATAAAGTACCTATATAAAAAAAATATATAGTTAAGTACCAGACATACATAAATGTTAATATATTTTGAATTTTGCACCAAATATATATATATATATATATATATATATATATGACGTCCAAAAATAATAAGTTGCAATGAAATAAATATGAGTTTGATAAATAAAAGGTAAATTAATAGGTTTTGAGGCTACAACTAGGCATACAAATGATCTATTAAAATTAACTTTTGCATACTTAAAGTTTATTAATTCTTCAATTTATATATAATTACTATATTTTCTATTATTTTGGAAAAATCTAACTTTTATTGTTAAAATTGAATTTTCATAACTTGATAATTGTTTGAGCAACTCTTATTTTTGTCATTGAAATAGTAAAATTCACCTATGAAATTTTGTACATATAGCTTATTATGGTGAAAAACTATTATTGTAATGACAATCCTAACTGTACGACTAAAGTTATAGTTAACATGTAAATTTATCGTCACTTTAGATTTCTAGCTATTAATTTCGTCATGACAAATAGTTGTAACTATTATCAAACTATTTTTATTTTCATAAAATAAGAGGATAAATATCTATTTGACTACAAAATTTTGTTTTAAATATTTACGCTAGAAGATTGCTATTGTTACTACAAATTTACCTTGTGGAAAAACTAATGATTAGTTATAAAATTTTATCGTAGCAATAAATTTGTGGGTATATTATTTTATCATGATAAATAATTATAGTTATTAAGCCAACAGTTGCCATGGCTTTTTAGAACTTGAAGCAAAACTATTTATTTAGTAAAATTTTGATTTACATAATTTATTGTAACTAAAAGATTATTGTTGCTATATTAAGTTTTAACTCGTGACAAAAACTAATGATTAGCTACGAAATTTTATTATAGTGAGAAATATGTGGCTAATTCAACCTATACTGCCACAACTTTTTATAACTTGAAGAAAATATATTCATTTAGCTACAAATATTTTATTTTAACAATTTATTGTGGCTAAAAAGCTACTACAGCTATAGTAAGTTTCAACTCGTGGCAAAAAACTAATGATTAGCTATGGAATTCAATTATAGCAATAAATTGTGGCTATATCTTTTAACTACTGCCACAACTTTTTTGTACTTGAAGCAAAAAAAATTCATTTAGCTACAATATTTTGTTTCAAATAATGTATTGTGGCTAAAAGGTTACTATTGCTACAATAACTATTGATGCGTGGCAAAAACTTATGATTAGCTACAAAAATTTATTGTATCAATAAATTTGTAGCTATTAACATAGTTATTGCCACGATTGTTAGCAATTATAGCTAATATGAGGAATTAGCTTTGCCAACTTAATTTTCGTGGCAAAGAAATTTTAAAATTTTGTAAATAGCCACAGAATTTTAATTTTTGTGGCTATTATTAGGTTTTAGCTACAAATTTCAAATTCATAGCTAGGATTTCGTAACTATAGATGCATAATGTTGTAGTGCCGAACATGATCCCGGCTTAATTCATTGGGCTTTTACTCTGACTTCAAAGCTCCAAATCACTTAAATTCATTCCATAATATCTACATAGCTCGGAATCACTCCTACAAGGCATAAAATACACAATTAGTGCAAAGCACTAGCGATTAAAGCTCAAACTCAATTAAAGTGCAGTAAATTAGAGTGTAATAAGCAATTACAATACGCAATTATAGCATATCATCCCCATATATCATAAGTATACAATTTTAAAAGAATTAGGTAACTATATTAAATAATTTATTTGAGTTTCTGAAAAAATCTAACAAAAAAATGATCTAAGCTCCTAAAAAATATAAATATTGACCCAATTTTAGCTAATTTAATAAATAAATAAAAGAAATTCTATCTCACATATGCATTATTGTTATTTCTTGAAACATATGCGGATACCTATGAGAATTATTGTTATTTTTATTACCTAATACAGAAAACGAATACTAACAAGTTAAAACTATAACATAATGAATCTTGCTTTATGTTTTTATTTCTTTCACCCTCAATATTCTTCTTGTGAAAATAAATTTATGTACCGTAAGAGTATTATCAAATTAAAAAATAATTTACTTATATCATATGTTGAAAAAGAATTAAATAAAGTTATTTAGCTAATTATTTCCTTCTTTCTCGTTTATGTGAATCTTTTTGCTTTTCAGGAGGTAATTTGAATAATCTTTAAAGTTAAATTAGAATAGATTAATTGGATATTGTTAAGTTAAATTTAAATATTCAAAAGTTATATGAGAAATACTATAAGTTGCAATTCTTCTTGTATCAATATGATAAAAAGTTATTTTAAAATATTGGTCAAAGTTTATATAGTTTGAATCTTGAAAAATTAAAAGATTTACATAAACTGAAGGAGTAGTTAATTCAGAGACTTAATTATTTTTTCTCAATATTTAAAACAATAATTTTATATTTTCCGCATTGGGATTTGTACTTTTATAATAATATTAAAACTATGGATAATTTTTTAACTCCTTCCTACTCGAATAATATTTTTGCTCTTTATTAATTTATTTGTATAATATTTGAAATATACATTCACTAATATAAAAAATACTTTATTAAGTATAAACCTTTCACTTTTAATAGAATTAATATATATAAGCTTCCCCTTAGAATTTTAAGTACCTTGTAAGAAGAATAGATATTAAAAATTTCATTGAAACTATCGCAAGCAAATGTAATGGAAAAGAAACGTATATTTTTCAATTTTTTTTAATGTCCTAAATATTAAATTTTTTTATGCAATTCAAATAAGGAAAGATTAATAACCAAGATTTTAGCTGATTTTAAAGTCCGAAATATTAGGAAAATGACTAAATTTTACGATTTTGTCTAATGTAAAGTTTATTTTTAAAGGATAAAAAAGCGAACGGAATTTCGCTAAGGAATTTCATATTTTTAATATAGCATAGATAGATAAACGGAAAGATATAGATGATTGAATATCTCCAGGTTCACTGATCAGATGCTTTTGGCATTATATGTTCTTTTGATCTACTCTCATTTTTGTCTTTATAGCCAGTAGCTAATCACGATCTGATATCATGAGAATAATTTCTTTAATTATGCATGGAGCTCTTCTTTATGTGCGCTAATTTAAAAACCAAACAACTACTACTCCTCTGGTGAACTTTTTGAAATGGTGAGAACCATTTACCATAATGGATTTCACAAGTTTATCTTCTACAAAACACTTTAGACAGTAAGATGTTTTATATTTTTATCATATATTTAATGAAATTCATGTCAATATTAATGTGTCTTTACCCCCAAATTGGGTAACAATTAAATTTGTACACGATTTAAAGGATACGTGGTTTAATTCAACACGAATAATTAAGAATAATAGATAAATGAATTAAAGACAAAATAAACGATCAAACCAATCGCAATGTTATGACCAAACCTGATCTTAGATTGAACAGTGAACTTGTCCTCGATTGGACCCTCGGTTCAAGATGAGTCGCGAATGAAGAACAGAACAAGTGAGTAATGCCTTTTACAGTAGTTAGAAGACAAAGTAAAGTTTTATTGCTTTGAATTGCGTGTTATAATGTGTTAGACTAAAGAAAAACTTTCCCTTTATGTAGTAGGAGAATTTCAGTCCTAGTATAAGTCTAAAAAAATGTAAAAATCTTCTTTTTCCCGTAATTGTTGATCCGTAATCAATACTGAACGATATTCGCGCCGTGATATCCGGTTGAAGGCGCGTATTACGGCCTCCTACCCGTCATGCATAACCGTCAACTGCGTCTCTTGAGGTATAGAAGTTATACTCGGTCCGAGGTGCGTCGCTTTACCATGTCCGACGTCGGATATATCTTTCACTCTTCCTAGGTCTCGATATAAGGGTTTCTGGCCTCGATTAATAACTCGCGGATCAGTGCTCCCCATTCGTTCTCTCATCGAGGAATCGGGATAGACATTTTCCCGATTTTACCCGTACACAGATAGTCCCCACGTTTTTCGGAGGGTAGATTTATCGAAACAACGGGAAGCGATAAATGAACCCATGTTCCTTCCTTCGTACGTTACAACCGAGTTGACGGGTCAATAAAACTTCCCATCAGTCGCGTATTTCTAACTTCAGACACATGTCAGCCGCCGGTTGACTGTACTCGAATGTGAAATATCATGAATTGATTGTCCTTCCTCTAGAAAAACTCCGACCCCCTTTATCACTTCTCAACTTTCCAATTCCAGAGCTCTTAGATTTACCCTCGAATTCTCCACTTACCTTTAAGCTATTAAAATCTTCATACATTTCTCCTAAGATCTTCATATATTCATCCCCGAATCTTCATACTTTCTCTTTGAATCTTCAACCCAGTGTTGATACCCAATTTTTTCCAATATATATTTTAATATGCAAAATACCTTCAAAATAGCATATGTATGCATATATAAGTATGTCCAAGTGTTTCATTACTTTTTCTTAATTTTAAGGGTTTTTGAATCAATTTATTCCCCTATTTTATCCATAAAAACCCAATAATTATTTTTAAAAATATCATTTTTTTGGTGATTCACTTGTTGAACTTTTATATCTATGCTAAAATATAGCTAAGGGAATGTTTGCATATTCTTTTTACAAATTTATTTAGTATTTTTAAAAGCTAAATTGCATAATTGCAATATTAGCCTCTTTTAGGATTTAATTACGTTTACATTTCAAAAATTAAGTCCAGCATTTTTAAATAGATAATTATACATTGTAAATCATTTTAGTGCTCTCAGTTTGTTTTCAGAAACTTATTTACTATTTTTGTAAATAAAAAGGGGAAAAGTGGCTATTTAAATTGTAGCCCATATTGGGTTTCAATTATAACCCAAAATCAATCCCCCAATTCCATTTTTAACCCAATTACCCTGACCCAATTTCAAATTGAACCGACCCAAACTCGGACTCCCCACCTAATCCCTTTAATCCCAGCCATTGATCGTTTAGATCAACGGCTCCCATTACCCCTTTCCCTTTTTAACCCAAACGACCCCTTTACCCTACCTCATTCCTCACCAACCGCCGCCTCTGAATCCCTCTTCTCTCTCAACTCTCTCTGAAACTCTTACAAACCCTAGCCGCCGCCATCAAACTATACCCTAATCCATGGCCTTCCGTGGTCATTTGAGACCTGTACCAGCTTTCCATGGCTTCTATGTGTTTGGTTCTGTGGTTTCATGACCAGACTTCGAAGGAGTTTGGTCCAGTCCTTGCTCCACTGGTGTTCATGGCCTTTCTCCAGCCAGCCACGACCTTTTCCGGCCATTTATGGCCTTTCGAGGCGGGTCCTTGACCTTTTTTGGTTAGATCGTCAACTTTCGAGATCTTTCTCGTTTCTTTTGGGTTTTCTGAAAGCCTAATCTCTAAGATCTTTCGATTGCTTTCAGATCTACCTTAGATCTGTGCTTACCATGAACTTTTAAGCATTTTTTTCTCGAAAGTTCTTCAACGTTGCTTTCAAAGCGACTCTTCATTGTTCTGATTAGGGTTTTCCTTTAAGTTATTTCAAAAATCTCTTCTCTAATTCTCGATGTTGTTTTATGACTTTACTATGAACTGTTTGTTATACTTTCCTTCTACTTGAGTCAGCATGTTGAAAACCCTAATTTTTTTTGGGTCTCATTCGAATCCTGAAGCTGTTTGTTTAAATGTATACTTGTTTAACTAAGTTCCTCGTTCTTGTTTGACTTATTTGTGTTACCATTTTTTTTTAAAAACTCGGGTGTTGTTGAAAAGCCCTAGGTCCTTGGGTCTGAAATCGTTTGTTCGAGCACTTGACTCGACTGAAAGCTTTTGTTTTAGACTTTCTTTTCTTTATGTGACTTATCTGATTTTACTATCTTTCAACTCGACTATGGCTGAAACCCTAACTTTTCAAAAGGTTTCCTCACCTGCTACTGTGAGACCTTTGCATGTTTCTGATACTCTGTTTTCTGCACTGTTGATTCAATGTGACTTGACCTACTTGATTACTATGCTTCGAATGTTTGCTTTACTACTGAACCCTGGCTTATTTCTGCCACTACTGCATGCTTGTGATTATCTCTTTTGCCAATGTGCTTGGCCTCGCATGGCTGATGTCTTCTGTTTACTCTGTTTATACACTAAAGTACAGATGCACGTTTCCTCTTTGACTGACCCTAATCGTGTGACTGATTTCAAAGCTTTTCCTTTATAAACCCTATTTTCACTCGCCTGTTTGGAATTGATTGATTCTTTTCCCTTTACTGTAATATTTTGCCTTACTGAATCTTTTCCAAAATAAGCATATTTCTGTACTTAGAGTTGATTACTTACTTAATGCTTATACTACTCCTTTTATGACAATAATCAGTCTGTCTCTAAACTGATCTCTTTCGTTATTTGAATCTGTTACTACCCGTTAAACAGGTACTTCCCCTCCCCAAAGGTTACGTTCGTACACTTGATTCTGACTGTTGATTGTTTCCATATTTGTATTAAAACATTACTTATTACCTCTCCTTCACTCGTTTAAAAAAGCTATAAATACCTTGCACTCCTCTTCTTTCAAACACGAACGAACGAACCACTTGAGTTCAGAACACACACTTCACTCAAAACTCTCTCTCTTTTCTCTGTTACTACTTGTGTTGCTGCCTTGTCTAGCCGGCTGAAAGCCAAGGCTAGGCTGTGGAAATTTGCTTACTTTTCTTTCTGCATTTGCTTCTTTACTGGTATGTTCTAATTAATCTTCAAGCATCAAAAACAACATGTTTTCTTTACTATTGCCTTCACTCTTGCCTGTTTCCTGCTTGTGTTTAATCAAGTTTCATTCCTAAAGCATGCTGTAAATCAATGTGTTCCTTTATGTATAAATACTCTGTCAGTCATTTGATTATGTGATTATGCCTTATGAATCCCAAACCCCCATATCCCACATGTGTTTGTATTCTCTGGTTGGTTTGAGGGCATGTCAGCATTAGACATTGCTGTGCATGCCCAAACCTGACCCTCTCTGGGGTCATATGCTTCATATCCCCTGTATGTGTTGTGTTCTCTGGCTGGTTTATGGGCATACCATCACCATCTATTGTTGTGCATGCCCAAACCTGACCCCTTCCTAAGGTCATATGCTCCCTGCAATGAACCCAAACCCCTGACCCCTTTGTATAAAATGCTGATTTTATGTAGTGTTAGCTTTACTACTACTATTTTCCAATCACCCTTATCCCTCTCTATTCTCCACTTCAGTTTTAAATCTCTGTTTGTGCACTTCAATTATACTCTTAGACTTAGGTTCTGCCCCTGCTGTGAGCCTTGCCTTGGCACCCATGAGCCTCCCTCTGAACTTGGACACATAAGGGCTGGCCCTTCCACACTGCACTCATCTCTATCTGGTTATGCAAACTTGGGTGTAAGCATGCCCGGGGTCCCTTGAGACCCTTAGGAAACTTTGACACACTCAAGTCTGAGAAAGGCTTTGAAACAAATGGCATTTGAGGTGGTTTATTCCATAACTCAGAGAGGAAGTCAAGAATCAAGCTTCCTCTGGTTGTAACCCCTTCTTTTACACTTTTCTGATGTAATTCATTATTTGGTCTGTAATAAGTTGTAATAAATATTGGGGTTGGCTAGTGGAAAGGGCTGGGTAATTATGCATGCTTAACTATTAGAAGGGTAGAGAACATGTCTATAGGACCTGTTTTCTGTATGATTAATTCAGCATTTAGAAAATATGCCTATAGGACCTTTTTTAGTCTGCATGTTTAACTCTGCATTTAGAGAACATGCCTATAGGACCCATTTTCTGTATGATTAATTCAGCATTTAGATAATATGCCTATAGGACCTTTTTTAGTCTGCATGTTTAACTCTGCATTTAGAGAACCTATCTATAGGACCTGTTTTAAATTCTGCATTTAAATAACATGCCTATAGGATTTGTCTTAAATTCTGCATATTTATTACCACACTTAGACACCATGTTCTTAGGATCCAATTGGTTATAATCCGGCATCATGTCCAATAGATTAAAATCAGTACCTTTTCATAGAAATCATGCCTATAGGAATTTCAAGCAAATCCTGCCTGCTTCGTTTCATGTTCAACTAGATATCATGTCTATAGGAATTAAAATTAGCAATAATAGATATCAATGTCTATAGAATCTGAAACCAGTCTAGTCTAAAATCAGTTCAACTTATATTGTTCTAATCTAATTTTTTAAACAACTCTGTCATACGGTTTAGAAAACATGTCTATAGGATCTCAAATCATTTATTTTAGAATTGTTATGTCACGACCCTAGTTCACCAATTGTGAACACGTCATGACGGCACCTAGTCTTCACGACTAGGTAAGCCTAACACATTGCGAAAGTAACAACATTTGCGAAATTTATATTCGAAGCTAAATAACATGAGTAATGTATACAGTTGCCGCCTGGCACATACACTTTAATACAAAATACTGAAATAACCTCCAAGACCCGGAAACCCACGGGCAACACAGGCTATAAGAAATCTTACACTGCTCTAGTCACCAAAATAGTCTAATACAAAGAGGGATCGAAATAACATCTAACAACTATGGATAAAATGAGAAGGAGACTTTGCGGATCTGCGGACGTAGCAGATGTATACCTCAAGTCCCCAATACGCTCCCTGACAGCTACTGGCGGTACGCCTGCTCAGAAGCACCTGGATCTGCACATGAAAAACATGCGCAGAAGAGGCGTGAGTACACCACAGCGGTACTCAGTAAGTGCCAAGCCTAACCTCGGTTGGGTAGTGACGAGGAAAAGGTCAGGGCCCTACTGAGACAGAAACAATAAAATAGCCAGATATTAACAGTATCGAAGTCTGAAGAAAACTAATGAACACAGCGATGTGATAAGACAGATCAATGAAATATAGAACTGCAAGACAAAACAGAAACACAGAGTAAATACAGCAAAATTACAAGAAATACCGACGGGGGTCTCCCAGGATACCGTCCTGTAGCCCCTTTTTCAACTGTCCAATGGAACTTCCGGGATACCGTCCCGTAGTCCAAATCTCATATCGATATCAAAAGATCTCCCGGGATACCGTCCCGTAATCCAATCATCAGTGTGCAGGGGGATCTCCCGGGATACCGTCCCGTAGTCCCAAAATAAAAGTGCAGGGAAATCTCCCGGGATACCGTCCCGTAGTCCTAAAATAAAAGTACAGGGGGATCTCCCGGGAATCAAACCCGTAGTCCCAAAGTAAACAATCAAGGGGGAACTCCCGGAATCCGCATCCGTAGTCCCAATATAAATGCGCAACCAACATCAACGAATTATTCAGAAATTTAAGTACAACAATACGAGGCATCAAATAATACTGGCCTAACATGCTCCACGTAATCACATTTAAGACAATTTAAACAAATAGGCAGCTTGGATCAATTAAACATGGTCTTCTACGCTAGCACAGGCTATAAAGGCAAGTAAAATAAGGCAAATATGAAAGAGAATCCAAATCAAGTACTTAAGTAAAAATCCAGGTTTCAACAATTTGCTCAAGTACGCGCTCGGCATTCAATTACCAATTATCACATCCTAAGGGACGAAGTCCCCCACACAAGGTTAGGCAAGACACTTACCTCAAACCGGTGCGAAGTCAACTAGGGAACGATGCCCTTGCCACGAGTATCCGACTCCAAATGGCGCAAATCTATTAAATTAAATTACAAATCGTAAATAATATTGCAAACAACTGATTCCACTATTGAAATTAAAGCTAAGGCGACGA
>NW_017676634.1:0-4797 GCF_001879085.1 Nicotiana attenuata
AGTCTTGCGCAGGCCCGTGGCAATGCCGAGTGATGCCCCGCGGGCCCCAGGATTTGAAGCTTTGATGTATTCCTAGTTAATCGAGTCTGTATTTTGTTTTTGAGTCTGTTTTTGTAACTACCCCTTTTTGAGAAAAACAAATAGTCTGGTAGCTTTTGTAATCGCAGTTATTATTAATGAAAAATTGAGAAAAATTCCTCAAAATTGTTTCATTATTTTCGCATTTTTGCAAGAACTACGCCCGGTTTGATTCACGCGGGGTCGTGATACGTAGGCAATCTCCATAGGAATTCGAACCGTAACTAAAATAAAAAAAAGGAAAAATAAAGAAAAAAATGAAAGGAAAGAGGTGAAAAACAAGAAAGGAAAGAAAAAAAAAGAGGGAAAAAGAAAAACAAAAAGAAAATAAGAAACCAAACAAAAGCAAAAGAGAGAAAATAAAAAGGGAGCAAAGAAAAGAAATGAGCGGAAAAACAATTTTGAGGAAAGGAGCGAATAGGAACAAGGAAAAACCAAGGCAAAAAGAAAAAAAGAAAAGAGGGAAAAATAAGAGAGAAAAGCAAAAGAAAAGAGGGAAAGGCAAGAAACAAACACTGGAAAACACGAGGGAAGAATGAGAGGAAAGGCATGGCAAATAAAGAAAAATGAAAGCCGGGATGACGCATGCAACCAAGCAAAGTCATAATAGAAATGGTTAACTGCTTAGGTGCATTCATTCCCCAAATGTGCGGTTATCTATCCGTTAACGCTCTAACTGCTAACAAAGCCGTTGATGATGAGTCCAGGCAGGTGGTTTAGTTGGTTGGCATCCTGGCAACCCATTCCTACAACACCCGGTCATAAAAAACTGAACATAACAGGCCAAGAATCAGATACCAGTATCATGGACCCGTCAAAAGAGGTAGACGTGGTGGATGTCAAAGCAATGAGGGAAGAGATGTATAAGTTGAGGCAGCAGATGGCCGAGATGCATCAGGCTTGGGCTAAGGGTCAGCCGACGCCAGTTTATCCCGCCAATCCAGCATATATCCCACCTTTCGCTCAGTCCCAGGAGCCTCCTACCGTGAATTCATCTCCAGCTTTCCCGTTCTACCAACAGAGTTATGGCACTACCTCATATCCTCCCCAAGCTCCACCACCCAAACAAAACCCTCCTCCACCAATTACCCCTGTCTTTGTGGCGCCTCCATCTGCCACACTGCAAAGATCTTCCAGTGAGCCACTGTTTCAAGCTCACGACAGTCAGTACAATCCTCCCGAGCCTACCTTTAAAGCTCCCGAGCCATATTCTTATGCTCCTCACTTTGAACTACCGGTGGAAACTGAAAAGCCGCTTAAAACCCCAGAGCAGGAAGAGATGATTCGAAAAGTAAAAAGCCTGGAGCAATCCTTCAGGAACATGAAAGGGTTGGGAGGTCAAGTGAGTGTGGCCTACAAGGATTTGTGCTTGTTTCCCAATGTCCAGTTACCTGCGGGATTCAAGTTACCCAAGTTTGATATGTATGACGGACACGGTGATCCAGTGGCACATCTAAGGGGATTCTGCAGCAAAATGAGAGGAGCTGGGGGAAGGGACGAGTTATTAATGGCATACTTCAGTCAAAGTCTAAGTGGTGCGGCCTTGGAATGGTACACTCGACAGGATCATGCTCGATGGTACACTTGGGATGATTTGGCCCAGGCGTTTGCATGCCACTTTCAGTATAATCTCGAAATTGTCCCAGACCGTCTATCGCTGACAAAAATTGAGAAAAAGCCCGGGGAAACCTTCAGAGAGTACGGCTTCCGGTGGAGAGAACAAGCGGCAAGAGTCGATCCTCCAATGAAAGAAAGCGAGATGGTTGATTACTTCTTACAGGCGTTGGAGCCTACCTACTATGGTCACTTGGTGGCAGCAGTGGGAAAATCTTTCAACGAAGTAGTGAAAATGGGAAGTATGGTGGAGGAGGGGCTTAAATCCAACAAAATCATGAGCTATTCTATAATCAAGGCAACTACCCAGGCTATCCAGAGCGGCACTGGCGGGGTAGTGGGAAAGAAAAAGAAAAAAGATGTGGCAGTAGTTGAATCAAGAGCTTGGTCCAGGGGCCCATCACCATATTACAACCAACCTCGACCCCATCACACTCCATATAGCCCACCACAACACTATCCCCACTTCTCTGTCCACCATGCCCAAACATACCCCCAACATCCTACCCATGCGCAATGGCGCGCACCCACCCCACAAAATGCTTACCCAACTCAAAACACCTACCCACCCCCAAGAGCCTACAAGAATCCCCATGGAGCAGGTTTGCGGGCCAGCCAAAATTTCAAGCAAGAGAGGGCACAGAAGCAGGAAACTTTCACCCCCTTGGGAGAGTCATATGCAAACTTGTTTGAGAAACTAAAGCAATATAACCTGATTGCACCCATTCCTCCGAATCATGTGGACAAGCATGCAAGAGGCTTTGACCCTTCTAAAAGGTGTGAATACCATTCCAATGTCCAGGGGCACGATGTCGAAAGTTGCCGGGATTTGAAAAGAAAGATAGAAAGAATGATTCAGGAAGGGATAATTGCGGTCCAGGACAGTGCCACCCAGAACATTGCACAGGAGCCTTTACCTGCACATGATGATGCACATTTTGTGGGGAAGATCCATGGTGACAGGGAGTATGAGAACCCTCTCGAAAACTTATTGAATGAAGTCAATAATATTGAAATTGGTGAAGGTTCCAGTAATATTGATGCGAAACTCAGTGGTTAAGATGTCATGATTGGTAATTGGGAAGACGCTCCATTTTTTTGTCAGCCGGAGTGGAGTTTTGGTGGTTTATTTTGTTGTCATTTCTGTTGTCCGGGTTATTTCAGGGTTGTAATCCGGATATTGTCTTGTGACTCGAACCCTTCTATCTGTTCATTTTGCCTTGTTTGTTTAGGCGTAATAGCTTGTTTAGTGCCGTCTAGGTTTGTTTGCTTGTTCTGTTGTTTAAACCCTTTCACCGTCAGTCTAATACAATTCCCTGTTTCCTGCCATTTCTAGTCATTTTGTTTAGTTTTCTTCTCCTTTTACAATTCTTTTCATGCTGGTTCTGGTGACATGACATGCACACATAATTCTCAGCCTGGTTTTAAAAGTCAGTTTAGTAATGAAACAATGTTGAAGATGTAAGTACATTCGAGGGAAATAAGTAAGGGCATTTTGAGATCACTTCGAGCCCAAATTGAGTGAAACTGGGGCAGACGGAACATAAAGAAATACTGTTGAAATGCATCATGCCACATCGGTTTGAAGCCAAAGGCAAGTTTGCCCCAAGTCTACAGGGGCCGTTCGTGGTACCGAGATTGTTGTCCAATGGTGCTGGGTAATTGACAAATGTAGAAGGCAAATGTGTGGATATGGTTAGTAATTCTGGTGCAATCAAAAGATGTTACGTATGTTTTCCTCATGTTTGTTTAATTATGTAGTTTGTACTTGGCATGTTTTGGAGATTGGAATGACGAAGGCATTTTGTTCTGCTATCCAAACACTTTATCCTTTGTTACCCCTTTGAGCCTCGGTTATTTTCTGGCATACCCCTCTTTCGGAATCAATAATAAAACTCGTAATCCCGAGCGGGGAAAGTAAGTGGAGAAACAAGAGAAAAATAGTGAAAAAGAAAAAAGAAGAGAAAAGGAAGAGAAAAGAAAAGAAAAAAGAAGAGAAAAGAAAAGACAAAAAAAAAAGAAGAGAAAAGGAAAAGAAAAGAAAAGAAAAGAGAAGGAAAAGAAAAGAAATGAAAAGAAAGAAAAGAAAAGTAGAAGAAAGGAAAGATCGCAACAACGAAGTAATTTTATGACATGAACTACGTTTGACTTGATTCCGAAAGGATACGTAGGCAGCCTCTCTCTGAGGTTCAGTCACACCAAATAAAAATCCAAAAGTCCCCAAGAAAGAAATTGGGGCAGAAGTCGTGGTTGTTGTGAGAAATCTGATTCCGAAAGTTGTAATTTTGAGCCCATGTTGAATTGTTTTGAGCCTTTGATACCCTTTCTTCCTAACCCTGTCCCAAAAGCCTGCATTACGGTCCAAAGAAAGACCTTCTGATTAATCTTCGAGAGATGCTGAGTCAAGCGAGTAAAGGTGAACCATATCAGGGGCAACACTCCGGTCCAAACAAAAGAAATGAAGAATGAGAGAGTCTTGATGATAAATACCCTCACTGGTACCGCAAGGCGATGAAAGCTGAGAGAAAACAAAATGAGAGAGTTTTATTGGTGAAAACCTTCACGGGCACCATAAGGCGATAGTGAGGTGAGAGAAAGACCAAAATGAGAGAGGCTTGATGGTGAAAACCCTTCGGGCACTACAAGTCGAATAAGGATTGTGAATCAGATCGGATAACCGGAGCATTGAAGCCCAGTTTCACGGTGAAAGGTACAACAAGAGCTGAACATCAAATTTGCCTAACAGAATAGGCTGCAGGTGCATGTCAAGGTCATCAGAGTCGGTATCCACATCCGATAGGTTTCTACTTTGTAGTTTTCTTGTTAGGAATCATCTCTTTCCATTATCCTTTACTCTGTTCCTTTTGTCTTGTTTACGCCCTCTTCCTGAGTCTGTTTGGTCATAACAAGTGAGAAATGACTTCAAAATCTGCCACCACCTTTCCAATTGAATAAAACGGGATCTGGCCAGCATATCAAATCGTCATAAGTCAGGAAAAAACAGCAGGCACACTGAGTTGGCAACAATCTACATGCTTTGTGATCCTTGTGAAATGCAAGGGCTTGGTATTTGTCAATTCATGCACAACGCAACAATGAAGGTTT
>NW_017676634.1:5267-9729 GCF_001879085.1 Nicotiana attenuata
TGTAGCATGCATAAAATGCTGCCATTGCTTTTCACATTTTTTCCTCCTAGGATAAAAAGTCCTAGTCTGATGGATTTTCCTCCAAATAGAAATCTTAGTCTGATGAATTGTTCTCCTAAGATTGAAGACCTAGTCTGATGAACTTTCTCCTAGGATCAAAATCTTAGTCTGATGAAACTTTCTCCTAAGATAGCAAGATAACAAAAAGACCTAGTCTGATGAATTTTCTCCTAGGATCTAAATCTTAGTCTAATGAATCTTTCTCCTAAGATAGAAAACCTAGTCTGATGAACTTTCCCCTAGGATCAAAATCTTAGTCTGATGAATTGTTCTCCTAAGATAGAAGACCTAGTCTGATGAACTTTCTCCTAGGATCTAAATCTTAGTCTGATGAATCTTTCTCCTAAGATAGAAAACCTAGTCTGATGAATTTTCTCCTAGGATCTAAAATCTTAGTCTGATGAATCTTTATCCTAAGATAGAAAACCTAGTCTGATGAATCTTTCTCCTAAGATAGAAAACCTAGTCTGATAAATTTTCTCCTAGGATCAAAATCTTAGTCTGATGAATCTTTCTCCTAAGATAGAAAACCTAGTCTGATGGATTTTCTCCTAGGATCAAAATTTTAGTCTGATGAATCTTTCTCCTAAGATAGAAGACCTAGTCTGATGGATTCGCTAGTCAAATGTCCTTGGTTTTACTCACGGGAGACGTACATTCCAATCAAGTCTTTAGTTTTATTCTCATCATTGCATCAGTAGCTTAGGTGATCTATATTTTGCTAACAACTCACAAATCTTCCTAGTGCAAACTGGGGCAGAAAATTTTCTTTATTTTTGTCTATTTTGTTGAAATCAGGAGCCCACCTGGAGAACAAGGGAATACGTTTCAAGTTCAGAAGTCAGGCGCCCACCTGGAGAACAAGGGAATACATTTCAAGTTCAGAAGTCAGGCGCCCACCTGGAGAACAAGGGAAGTACAATTCAAATTTTAGATTTCAAATTTTTAATATTTGGTAACATGACGCGCCCAGCTACCAAACTGGGGCAGAAAATTTTCTTTATTTGTCTATTTTGTTGAAGTCAGGCGCCCACCTGGAGAACAAGGGAATACATTTTAAGTTCAGCAGTCAGGCGCCCACCTGGAGAACAAGGGAATACAGTTCAAGTTCAGCAGTCAGGCGCCTACCTGGAGAACAAGGGAATACATTTCAAGTTTCAGTAATCAGGAGCCCGCCTGGAGAACAGAGGACTACATTTCAAGTTTCAGCAGTCAGGATCCCGCCTGGATAACAGAGGAATACATTTCAAGTCTCAGCAGTTAAGCATCACTCAGAAAAATAGCAAAACATCTCATATCACAATTCAAGGCAACAACAAAAGAATTCCATCGGGAGAATACAAGTTCACAAGGCAACAAGAACCGCAAGATCAAGTTTGAAGACATTAGATAGGACTTTTGTAATTCATAGATCATAGATTAGTCTAGCTTCTTTTATTTTGACACGGTGTAATAAGGGGGTTCTGTAAGCAGTAGCAGTAGCAGCAGCAATAGTGAAATCACAGCTTTATGGTAGTCCCAGCAACCAGACATTCCCGAACTACACTGACCTGATTCTTTTTTAGCCAAGGATATGTAGGCAACCTCAGAAGCAGGGTGCGGTCAAATCTTTCAAAAATGCTTCACACGGAGTATTCAAACGGGCAAAAATCGCTCGTATCCGCTCACTTATCTTTGCCCGAAAACTCTTCGTGTTCCCGAGCAAAGAGGGGCAGCTGTGAGCACGTGATTTTTGCCCTATGTGAATTACTCCCAGAAATTCAAACAAAATGATTTCTTTCATTATTTTGCAATTGCTTGAATTTTTGTGACATTTTATGTTAATTGTTTGTATTTTGTTTGTGCATTTTAAGTAGTGAAAAATACAAAATACTTGGAATTTGCATTTAGGGTTTAATTTCACATTTTTAGGAATTAAGTTACTTTAAAATAAAGAAAATAACAAAAATAGTTCATTTTGCATTTTTAACTATTAATTTTTGAATTTGACATGAGTTTCCTTTTTAATTAGGACTTAGTCAATTTTTAGGAAATAATTAGTGTAATTTTGGGGAATAAATCAGGTCTTTTGCATTTTACAAAATCTGAAAAAATAAAAAAAAGAGAAGTCCAAAAAAAAAAGATTTTAAAAAAAAGCTGTGTGTATTTTTGGGCCATTTGCAATTAAGTAGTCCCAGCCCAAATAATATACACTCCCATCCAGCCCAAACTCAAATACCACCCGACCCAGTCCCCGCATCTCCCAAAACGACGCCGTTTCCCCGAGTTTTGATCACAGCCCTCGATTCTTTTGATCTAACGGATGAGAACTGCCTAGGTTATTTAGTATAAATCTGTCCTAACGCTACCCTACCCCCCTCAGATCCCCCTCACCCTCCCATCTCTCTCATCTCTCATCAGAGAAACCTAACGCCACCGTCTACCACCTTTGGCCGCCGTCGGAAATCGTCTCACGGCCCCAAAAACACACCACAGCACCTCCTCCTTCTCCTCATTCCCAATCTGGGATCAGTTGTCTTCGACTCCTATCCAAGCTCCTCGAATCTTCAAAACAGTAGCCGCCGCCTCCGCCGTGTACGGCGGCGCCACCTCCAAATCTCACCCAAATTACACCCCGGGGTCTCCTCACTTCCCTCTTCCTAAATCCCCAAGTAGTTTCCTCCAAATCTCATTAGATCTCTTCGAATTTTAAATCGAAGTGCCGGCCAAAAACCCTAACTCCTCCAAATGGCTCAAAAATTGCACCCTATACTCTCCTAATTTCCCTCTTCCTGAATCCTAACTGGTTTCCTTCGAACATCGTTGGAGTTGCTCGAATATTAAGTCACAGAATTAACAGAACCCTAAAATTGCATAGGTAAGTTTCTCTTTGTTTTTCTTTGGGTCATTTTCTCCTCCACGAGTGTCTCTTCTTCATGACTAATTGACTTGAGTCTTGTTTGTTCTTCTCCGTGTTGATTTGTTCATTTTCTTATAACAATTATGTGACGACCCAAAGGGTCATCACCGTATTTCCCACTCACCTTGTACTTCCGAGGTCGTGAAAACCTCACTTAGGGGTTGCCTCGACTTGTGTGCGCAGTCCGGGCGCGTAACCGGAAAGTTTAAATGTGAATTTGTGAGAAAGATAATAAATTTGATGTTTTAAATTGATTAAGTTTGACTTTGGTCAACGTTTTGGGAAAACAGACCCGGACTCGTGATTCGACAGTCCCGGAGGGTCCGTAGGAAATTTTGGGACTTGGGTGTGTGCCCGGAATCAAATTCCAAGGTCCCGGGTCCGAGAAATGAATTGTTGTGTGAAATTGTTTTCTGAAAATAATTAAAGAATTTAAAAGTGTTATTTGTTTAGAAGACTGTGCTGTTGGGCTCGTATTTTGGTTCCGACGCCCGGCACAAGTCTTAAATATGATTTAAGCAATTGCTGTAAAGTTTGGTTAGATTTGGACGTCATTTGACGTGTTTTGAGCTAGAAAAGGCTTAACTTAATGTTTTATGGGAATTGGAAAGAAATTCATGGGTATTGAGACCCAAATAGATGATTCATGATGTTAATTGGGCGATTTGTTCGCACGAATGAGTCCGGAGTATGTTTTTGAGATTATATGTATGTTCGGTTTGGAGCCCCAAGGGCTCGGGTGAGCTTTGAGTAGGTCCCGGGAGGTCTTAGACTTAAAAGTATCAGGTGTTGCTGGTCCAGGTGTTGCAGGCCCCCAGCGCGGCCGCGGTCATTTCCGCGCGGTCCACGCTGGCAGCCGCGCGGCCGCGGTGCACTTTTGCGCGGTCCGCGTGGCTGGGTTCAGAGGGCCAATGACTCCCAATTCAACCAGCGCGACCGCATGCCATATCAGCGCGGTCCGCGCTGGAAGATTCAGAGAGGGGCCTTGGGATTTCATTCAATCAGTGCGGTCTGCGCTGGGTAGGTTCAGAGAGTGGTTTCCCCACCCTTCCTCGGCGCGGACGCGGGGCATTTTTGTGCGGTCCGCGCCGGGTCTTCAGTACAGTACATAAAGTCGGGATTTTCAGTCATTTTTCACTTTTTCAAAACCCAAAACATAAGAGGCAATTTTCCAAACGATTCTACTTCTTCAAAACGATTGGTAAGTGATTTCTAACTGATTTTCTATACTCCTTAACATCCTTAAACATAATTTCAACTTCAAAACAAGGATTTTAATGGGGGAATTTGGGAATTTAGGGTAGAACTAGGGTTCCTAAATTTGGGGGTTTTGGACCTCAATTTGAGGTCCGATTCCAAAATAACTTATATATCTGAATTCATGGGGGAATGGGTAATCGGATTTTGGTTCGAACCTCGGGTTTTGACCACGTGGGCCCGGGGGAATTTTGGGAATTTTGAACAAACTTTAGGAAATTCATTTTCATGCATTCAAATTAATTC
>NW_017676634.1:9800-27562 GCF_001879085.1 Nicotiana attenuata
AATAAATTCGGTTCAAAGTTAAAAAGCACATAAGTTAAAACATGTTTAAAATCAGATAAACAAGCCAAATATGACAGTTGAGCGACCGTGCTAGAACCACGGAACTCGGGAATGCCTAATACCTTCTCCCGGGTTAACAGAATTCCTTACTCGGATTTCTGGTTCGCGGACTGTTAAACAGAGTCAATTCTTCCTTGATTCAGGATTCAACCGGTGACTTGGGACACCATTAATCTCCCAAGTGGCGACTCTGAATTTTTAATAATAAATTTCGTTTCGATTGTCCTTTAATTGGAAAAACTCCCTTTATTATGCCCTTGCGGGGTGTAGATAAAAAGGAGGTGTGACAGTTATTATATTTGACATAGACCACCTTACACTATTTAATAAAGTATAATTTAAGCGTATCAGTTGATCCTTGCCTCCATATGTGCATGGGACTAAGCCTTGTCCCGCATCTTGCATGAGGTTAAGCTCTACCTCCACATTTGCCTTCTCTTTGCATGAGTCTAATCCTTGACTCCACATCTGCATGAGTCTAAGCCCCTACGTACTTGAAATATAGTAGTTTTTAACAATACCAATCAATCAGGCCTTTTAAAGACAAACTCAATAGAAAATAATAGATTGCTTTAGGATATCCTTGAAATAAGATGAGGAGCGCCGCGCTAAACAAAATTCCTAAAAATAGTGTGGCCCTCTTAATTTTTTTTTCTATAAAAGTACTTAGAGTTCGGGACGTTCCATTTAGCGAATTTCATGGCCTCCCATAAAGTTAATAATACGCTAGTTGCCTTAGGCCCGGCATTTAATAATATTACCTTCCTAAATTCGGGTGCATATTTATGTGACCCAAATCCAAATCTCAACGAAGTCGAAATGTGTTGAAAACTGCGGGTGCATTTATGTGACGTGGTTCGAGACGGATTTTCACGACGTTGCAATTCTCTTTAAAAAATAATAATAAATTCGGTTCAAAGTTAAAAAGCACATAAGTTAAAACATGTTTTAAAATCAGATAAACAAGCCAAATATGACAGTTGAGCGACCGTGCTAGAACCACGGAACTCGGGAATGCCTAATACCTTCTCCCGGGTTAACAGAATTCCTTACTCGGATTTCTGGTTCGCGGACTGTTAAACAGAGTCAATTCTTCCTTGATTCAGGATTCAACCGGTGACTTGGGACACCATTAATCTCCCAAGTGGCGACTCTGAATTTTTAATAATAAATTTCGTTTCGATTGTCCTTTAATTGGAAAAACTCCCTTTATTATGCCTTGCGGGTGTAGATAAAAGGAGGTGTGACAGTTATTATATTTGACATAGACCACCTTACACTATTTAATAAAGTATAATTTAAGCGTATCAGTTGATCCTTGCCTCCATATGTGCATGGGACTAAGCCTGTTAAGCTAAGCACTGCCTTCTCTTTGCATGAGTCTAATCCTTGACTCCATATCTGCATGAGTCTAAGCCCTGACTCCATCTTTGCATGAGTCTAATCCCTGACTCCATCTTGCACGAGGCTGATCCTTGCCTCCATATGTGCATGGGACCAAGCCCTGTCCCGCATCTTGCATGAGGTTAAGCTTTACCTCCACGTTTGCCTTCTCTTTGCATGAGTCTAATCCTTGACTCCACATTTGCATGAGTCTAAGCCCTGACTTCATCTTTGCATGAGTCTAATCCTTGACTCCATATCTGCATGAGTCTAAGCCCTCACTCCATCTTTGCATGAGTCTAATCCCTGACTCCATCTTGCACGAGGCTGATCCTTACCTCCATATGTGCATGGGACTAAGCCTTGTCCCGCATCTTGCATGAGGTTAAGCTTTACCTCCACATTTGCCTTCTCTTTGCATGAGTCTAATCCTTGACTCCACATTTGCATGAGTCTAAGCCTTGACTCCATCTTTGCATGAGTCTAATCCTGTCTCCCATCTTGCACGAGTCTGATCCCTGACTCCATATTTGCATGGGACTAAGCCCTGTCCCGCATCTTGCATGAGGTTAAGCTCTTCCTCCATATTTGCCTTCTCTTTTCATGAGACTAAGCTCTGTCTCCAATCTTGCATGAGTCTAAGCCCTGACTCTATACGTGCATGAGGCTAATCCTTGCCTCCTCATTTGCGTCATGATAATCCTTGACTCCCCACTGGCACGGGACTAAACACTGTCCCTTTTTGCACCAATGCTGCTCTATTTTTCTACTAATCACCTACTTGCTTTCCGATCGGGCTAAGCTCTGCCCTTCATTTCACAAGACTAAGCCTTGTCTTGTTACATCATATTATTGCATTTCATGGGCTGAAATATCGCCAATCTGTCCAAAGGCGTCATATTCTAAAGGCATCATCCTCATAGCCGAAAGACACCATGCCATGGCCTGAGGATCCCCCAAATTTGCATATCATTATTCAAAGGACTCATGGTTCGGAGGCACCATTTTCATGGCCCGAGAACATCATTTCATGGCCCGCGAATCCCTCATTAAACAATTCATGGCTCGGAACGTCATGGTCCAAGGACGTCATCTTTAACTGTCCGAAGACAACCTTCATGGTCCAAAGGGAATTTGCATCATATTTAAGTTTTCGCAAATATGTTATTAGCATCTTTTATTTGCAGGTAACCAGCAAACGACCGCTATCCTAGCAGGAGCGATCTCGCTCCAGTTCCCTCCAACCGTCCCGAACCTTAACCGTTCACCGTAGCCGCTTTCGCATCTCGCGTCCGTCCTCACAATAATTTCATCGGCACAATCCGCAGGTAAGTCTAGAACTACACATGGCCTGATTCCTGTAAAACAAGGGATATGTAGGCAACTCGAAAACCGGAGTTCGGCCTCCGTCTTCTGAAGCATCCCATTCGGTCAAAATTGGCCATCATTTCTTTACCCGAAAACTCTTTCATCCTTCCCGGGTAAAGAGGGGCAGCTGTTGATACCCAATTTTACCCTATATATTTTAAATATGCACAAAAGCTTTCAAAAGTGCATATATATGCATATATAAGCATGCACAAGGCTTTCATTATTTTTCACATAATTTTAAGGTTTTAAATTGATTTATTCCCCCCTCCCCCTTCTATCCATAAAATCCCCAATAATTATTTCCAAAATTATTGTTTTGATAATTCATTTATTTGATTTCTATACTTATGCCAAAATATGGCTAACGTAATTTTTATATATTTTTACAATTACATTTAGTATTTTTAAGCTAAATTGCATATAATTGCAATGTTAGCCCATTTTAAAATATAATTATATTTTATATGCATAAAATTGGCCCCTGTATTTTTAAAATATTAATTATGTATTTTAAAATATTTTTGGCACCTTAAATTATTTTTCAGATATCACTTATTATTTATTAAAATTAAATTAGGGAAAAACTGGTTATTTAAATAATAGCCGAATTTGGCTTTCAATTGTAGCCAAAATCGGACCAATTCCCAGCCCCATCTTCTAATTAAATAACCCGACCCAGACCCAATTACCCCTACCCGACGCAAGCCATTTTAAATCCTGGCCGTTGATCTTTTAGATCAACGGTCCTCGTTCTTCCTTTCCTTTTTTAATTTTGAGAGACCCCAAACCCTAAATCATTTCTTCTAAACCGCCGCCTTCAGATGCTCTGTCATCTCCACTCTTCTCTCAAACCTAACCCTATACTCCTCCACCGACTCCTTCTCCGGTCATCTCCGGCGACTATCTCTCATACCCTAAGCCTCTAATGGTCTCTCCACCGCCTTGCTCATCATCTCTAAGGCCCTCAAGGGTCCTGGGCCATGTCGATTGGGACCTAGCGTTTTTGATTCTGTTGTTCGAGGCTTCTCTGGTGTGATTTTGGGCTCACACCATAGGTGTTACGATCTGTGAGGTTACAACAGGTTCTTTTGATTTCTATTTGGGTTTCCTTTAGAACCCTAACTCTCTTCTGAATCTCTCATGTCCGTGTTATTTTCATGCTTTAAGCCTGTTTCCTTCTATGATTTGCTTATTCTCGAGCTTTCCTCTAAAAGATCCTCTACTCTAAACCGTTTTACTTTTGTTGAAAACTAGGGTTTTTTCGGAGTTCTTTCTACACCTGTTTTAACCGATTTCCTTATGGTTAAACCTTTTTCCCTTGTTTATTTTGACCGATTTTATGTTCCTACTACTTTTTAACTTGACTCTGTTAAAAGCCCTAATTTTTAAAGATTTTCATTACTTCGTTTCTATGTGTGCTAGCATGACTTTCTCTACTTCTTTTCTGTGTGTTAGCATGATTTTCTTTACTTCGTTTCTGTGTGTTAGCCTGTTTACCTGATTCTTGTTAATCTCTTGTGGTCCCCCATGCTTCGAATATGTTCTGCTGAATCTTTAGCCTACTTATATCATCCCTATATGATTGTGTTTGCTCATCTCTTGTTTCTTCTTGTCTATATAACTGACCGTGTTTGTTTGCTACTCCTGTTCATTCGTCTCTATTTATATGGTGAAATATACAGAATCATGACTCCCCATGATTGATTCTGATTTTCCTTAATTGATGGTGATTGAAAGATCTTCTTTTAAAGCCCTAAAAGCTTTACCTCGTCTGTTTAAATTAACTGATTTCATTACCTTATTTACCATGGTACTTTGTTTACTTAGTCTTTCCTTAATTGGGTTTTTTCTGAATTTGGTCCTAATTGACTACTCTATGCCTACTGAACCTTGACTCTTTCCTTATTTAATCATGCACTGATTCTTCTTCCTGCTTTATATGGTACTGAATCTTTCCGTTTGATTTTAATTCCCTTAACTTAAGGAAGTACTTCCTTGATTTTCCGATTGATTGATTCTGAGTTCTTAAATTAGTGTACTACTATGATTTTTACCTTATTCCACTACCTATTTTCAACTATAAATACTCTAAGTCTTTCACAAACAAGGCACCGACACTTAGCTTTCAAAAACTCCTCTCTTATAAAAATCTCTGTTTCTCTTTCTTCCTTGTGTTATTTGCTACTATTAGCCGGCTGCAAGCCAAGGCTAATCATCTGTACCCTTTGGTTCTTTCATTCTGCTTGCTTCTATCTTCACTGGTATGTCCTAGTTTAACTTAAAGCCTCAACAACAACATGTTTCTCTTCTTGTTTCAGTTTCTTTTATTTCTAGCCTGCTTTTACTTGTGGTTCTGTTGTGAAGTTTGTAGTTAGGCTATATTATCAGCATGCTAGTATGACTCCCCTCCCTTTTAATTCATGTATTCCCTTGTGTGATTCAAACATGCCTGGACAATTGTTCTCTTTACTTGCTGTGTGCTTACCATTCTTATGAATCCCAAATCCCTATCCCCTCTATGAGTCTATGTTTTTCCTGATTGGTTTGTGATTATGCCAGTTTCAACTATTTCTGAGCATGTCCAAAACCAGTCCAAATACCCTTGCTGGGGTTATGTGTTTGCAGTCAAATGCCTGTGTATTCCCAAACCCTTGGCCCCTGTGTGACTACTGAGTTCAGTTGGACTCTGTGACTACTGAAGTACTTGACTGTGTGTATCACTACAACTTTTTTCAGACAACCTCTATTACCTTATTAATTGCTTTCATAAACAGACTTTTAAGTCTAGTCTTTAATAAATTTCTTTCAATCTGTGTCCTGCACTCCCACTTCATTCTTAGTTAATAAGTTTTGCCCCCTCTAGTATGTGTACTGCCTTGGGATCCTCTTGAGAACCCTCTGAACTCTGGCATACTAAGGCTGGCCTTTCCACACTGCACTGGTTCAATGCTTGGCTACTAAGTCTAGGTGTAAGCATTGCCCGGGGTCCTTGAGACCTTTAGGGAACTTTGATGCACCTAGACTCTGATTTGTCTATGGAAATGAGGCTTGAAAGACCATTGGAGGCTTCTGGTAAATTTGGGCCTAATTGCAGGCTCTATATAGAATAGCTTCTTGATTTTCTATTTTTTTTATGTAATTTATTTATTGGTCTGTAATAATTTGTAAACAAAAATTCGGGGGTACTTAGTAAAAAGGGGTGGGTAGATGTATGCTTTGTGGGGTAACATGGGTAGAAATCCTGCTCTTAGGATCTTACTTTTAAGCATCTGCCTGCTTCACTCAATAGAAAACATGCTCATAGAGATTTACTCTTTTAAAAACTAATTGTTTTGCCTAATAGAAATCATGCCTATAGGATTTCACTATTAATGTCGTTTGCATCATAGTAGAAATCATGCCTATAGGATTTCACTACTAATGTCGTTTGCATCATAATAGAAATCATGCCTATAAGGACTTCATTTCTGGTGTCGTTTGCATCAAACAGGAATCACGTTCTTAAGATTCTGCATTTTCGTCATGTTAGAAATCATGTTCATAGGGCCTCAAACAACTGTGTCTTTAATCATTTCAAATATAGACATCATGCCTGTAGGGATTGCCATCCGCAATTACGTCTAGTAGTCTAATTAGCCTAATGAGTCAATTTCATTTTCGTCTAGTTTACTTCTTAAAACTGGCCTTATTAAGTGATGACATTTCCTGAAACTAGTTCTTTCAAATTCGGCTTAACCTCATTAGATATCCTGCTTACAGGTGTAAAAAAGGGTCTATTTTGAAAACTTATTTGTCTCTGCATTAATATATGTACACAGTACTTCACATAGGCAAGTTTTAGGGTATTTTTCAAAACCTGCATTTCTCTGAAGTTGTTTCCATCGTTCAACATTTCTGATTCTAATAAGCTGTTTAAAAGGAGTCACTAGGCAACTATTAGGTCATAACTTCTGAATCTGAAAGTGGTCTATTTCTGCATAATCGCTTAGAAATCCTGCTTTAGGACTTTGATTAATAAAGACCTTAACTGAGTTTGAGTCGTGCTGCTTGTATGTTTGTTTGAGGAGGAAATTGTGAGCCTCTTAATTGCTCCCATTATGTGAAAGTCCTAAATATTTTTGACTGTCGCTTTAGATTTTCGCCTTTAAAACTTTAGGGGTACGTCTAGAACCACCCATAGGTAGAGGTCCTAACACCCTCCGGGACCACTAAGAAGGGACGGGTAGCAGCGCGCAGTAGAATTCCGTGACCAACACTCGCTTTGCATGACCAATAAAGGGGTGGGAAGGGTAGACATGGATATGATGACCGGTGCGCTAATGCCACGTGTAGCCCCTTTTCAAGGAGTGATTACCGGACATTGTATTTTTGTGATCCTATAGGCTGACCAACCTAGGACCTCCCTTTCCCCAAATCCTCTTTACTTGAAGCTTTATTTTCTTTTTTATACATGGAACCTGTTTAAATTCTTACTTTATTATTTGAGTTATACAATGCCCAACATGCTCTGCTTGCAATTATTTGTTTCAACTGTTTGTTTATTTTGGACTAATTTGTGAATATAAGTTCGGCCGGGACCCACAGTTGTGGACCAAGAGGGGTGCCTAAAACCTTCCCCTCGAGGCTACCTCGAGCCCTTACCCTAATCTCTGGTAATACAAACCAACCCAAGAGTTAATTACTCTAGGTGCTCTAACGCGCCTTAACTCGTTAGGTGGCGACTCTTCAAATACCCAATTCCCAAAAGGAAATGAGTCATTACACCCCGTGAATGTCGAAACCCGGACTCCTCCCCGCGGAGGAGATGAAAAGGGGGCGCGACATTAACGATATATTAAGAAAATTTAGTTTGATGTAAAGTTCTATTTTTCTTATTATGAATATAGTTACAACTTACAGTAATTCGTTTTCCATTCACATCTTCAAAATATGTAGCGCAGCTTACTTTGTGACATTAGGATATTAGGATAATGCCATGACATATCTCATATTTTGTATTATTTTCTTGTAAGATACTTTATATAGTTGGATCTTACTAGGATAAAAGAAATATTTTGAGCAAAATTTATATGTTTTGTTCTACGAAGATTTTACCGGGAAAAAACTCGAAAAAACCCGAATAACCCGAAAACCCGAGAAAAACCGAGAGCGAAAAACCCGAGTTTTATTAGTTTGGTTTAGTTTTTAAATTTAATAACCCGGCACAATTGGTTTGATTTGGTAATTGTAAAATCCGAACTAACCCGATCTATGTACACCCCTACCTGAGACTATGTATATGCTACATGTTCTCTCTTTTTTTTTCCAACAATCCAAAGCGGAGTTGTCATTATGTCCCTGGTGTCACCTTTATCATAGGTAACAATGGCATCTTTTGAGACTACAGTATTTAGACGGAAGTAATTTACGAATTGCTGAGCTTACTTATTTCTACAAGTACTTGCGACATTAATTCACTATATAGGGCCTGTTGAATTCAATAAACAATCCTAGTAATTGATAAATTCAATGGGCTATAACAGTAATTTACGAGTATGTATGTAACCTACCGATACTTTGAGTAACTGACTACGATTCTTGTGAGAATTAAGGTAATTTACTACTCCACTTTTATGGAAGTAATTTAAGAATCGGTGTGGTTACTTATTAATACAGGTAATTACGGCATTAATTAACTATATATGGCCTGTTGAATTCAATGAACAATATATTACGACCTAGGAATTGATAAATTCAATGGGTTGAACTCATCCGTAACTTACTGCTATTTTGGACCTGCAGTAAATTACTACAACTACTGTGGGTAATTTACTACTACACTTTTAATAACGGAAGTAATTTACGAATTGGTGTGGTTACTTATTACTACAGGTAATCGCGACATTAATTCACTACCTAGAGCCTGTTGAATTCAATAAACAATATATTATGACCTAGGAATTGGTGTGGTTACTTCTAAGCTACCAATTAATTGTAAATGACAGTAATTGACTACTAAACATCTAATAATAGAGGTAATATGAGACGGAGGGAGTATTACATCAGTCCAATTTGACAAAAAACAAACAACAAAAAAAAAACATAAAACAAAACCAAAGTTCCCAACTAATTGTGTTGCAAATAGAACAGCGGTAGCTTTGGAGGGTTCTTGATAAAACTATATAATTTTTTCGCAATGCAACTCTTTTCCGAGGAATCATATTCATTTGGCCTATAATCTAAATCAATTTCTAAAAGATAATCAATTTTCACATGAGAATTGCAATAATCACAACGAAAGTAGCAACATACTTCTTCACCCTCAGCGGAATAAGGAGGCCAGCCATACCAACCATTTTTGGGCTTGTCTTCATATCTGACAGAGTAAGGAGTATGATCATATGACAAGATTAACGGATTTGTCACCCATATTGTACTCATGTATGATATTAATTTTCTTCGCCACTTCCTGGTAGTGTCTCTTAGCTACCTAGTTCTTTTCATTTTGGCAATAATTGATACTCCTGTATGTTGTTTGAGTTCACCACCCCAAAAGATCATTACCATGGCGATCAAATACAATGCTTCAAGGTGGCCTCCTTTTACCGCTCTGTTCAAAAATCCAAGTGCAACTTCTGGTCTTTCATTTCTCAAGAAGTCAATCTAACAATTACAACCATTGAAATAAAAATCAATATAAATTCTTAAGTATGGGACTCCAAATTACCATTTAAAAATGTACACATTAAAAAGATAAGGATTAACTAATTCATACCAAACCCTTTCTATACAAGGCTTTGTTTCACCAAAGAAATAATATTTTGGGTAAAACTAGAATTTGAGATGAAAAATCGGGTTACTGATAATCAAGAGACCAAAATAATAATAGACTTTCTGAGAATAATAATAAAGCAGTAAACGAATTTTTTTATTTCAGTATGATGTAAATGATGTCCTTTTCCCAATACAACTTCCTCCTTTTATAGTTGATTCTAGGTAAAGGAATAAAACCTAAGCTTTAATGAGACAATTATGGACAATAAATGACATTAAATGAGCCGTTACACAATCATTCCTATTAAATACTAATTTTCTAACGTATCAGGTATTTAATATTGAATTTGGACTCCTTTTTGTCTTCAGATTCATGTCTTCAATGCCTTTCGACCCACTGGCCTTAAATGACTTCGAATTGGTACGAGACTCGTGTCTAAACTGCTTCTCGTACCTATTTCACTTCTTCTTCCCGTACCTGTCGTTTCCCGTACCTTTTTCCCAATTGTTACGCTTTGACCACTTGTCCAGTCCACGTGTCACGCCACGTCATCTTCAATATAAATTCAACTTTTTTCCCAATACTGGCTTCTAGATTCTCACACTCTCTGCACCTCTCTAGTAAACTATCTAGCTTATGCAAATAATGTGCAGGCCGCCAATAATCTTCGCGAAAGCGTTCAAGTGATAAATTCTTAAGAACTTGTCGGTCCTCTGATATTTCATTCATAACCTTGCAACTAAAAAATCAAAATATTTAGACAATTTTCTTTCTCATATAAAGGAATAGATATAAGAAATATACATACTTGTTCTTGACATTCAAGTAATCCTTGGACGAAAAAGAAGCAACTTTGGCAATAATAGTAGCAACTAAGTCCTTAGGAAGGGACAATAAGGGGAAAACGTTTTCTTCAAGGTCTTCATTTGGCGCTTCTTTTCCATGAGAAAGAAATGCTTGATTTGATTAAAAAAATAAGGAGAAACTACAAAAGACAAAGGATAAATGGAAAATTGAAAACGTCGAAGTAAGCTGTGGCTTATAAATAGGAAGATACTGTTGCGTTTTTTATTAAGAGGTGTGAATGGGAAATGGAAGAGGCACCTCTTGGATTGCACCTCTTCATGTCACCCTTTTATTAAGGGGTGTGAATGGGAAATAGAAGAGGCAACTCTTGGAATGCACCTCTTCATCTCACCCTTTCATTGTCTATAAAAATTTGAAAATTTCTCTCCTCTTTTCTGTATTGTTGCATTATTTTCAAACTAGTGATTTGCTCGCGCTTTGCGCGATAATTAAAGACTTAAATAATCCTTTCCTAATATACGAATGACAAAAAGAATTTTTCAAATCTTAAAACATAAGATTTCAAGTTTTAATCTATTTTATTGTTAACAAAAAGTTATATTTTTCTCTAAGTTTTCCAAAACTTAACGGTTGTTAGTCATATAGAGTCGGAAGAAAAATTGATCTTTTTAGGCGCATATGAGTAGCAAATTTTAAATAGGTTTTGTTTTGTACATTTGGCATGTATTTAACTATCCTTGTATTAATTTCATTTCATTAGAGAGTTTAATTTTAATTATTTTATAATCTAATAAAAAGAAGGATTACTATATAAAGACCTATCTCAACGTGTCCCATAATTTTAACTACAAACATAAATTTTGAGGGATTCCTCTTATACCCTATATGCTTGTAAAAGTGTATTTTCTATCACTCATGACATCATTAATGACTTTACTCCCTTAAGCGAGTGAACAGGAAAAAAAATCGATATTTTTTTGTTGCATAATCTTTATATTATATCAGGGCGGCGAGGGGAAGGGAAAACATGAAAGGAAAAAGACTGTGATGCTACTGATAGTATTTGAATTCCACTTCAATTGTGCAAGACAAAAAGCTCACCAAGTGAATTGTCCAAGAAAAGAAGGAAGAGAATGAAAATGAATAAGAAGAAGGATATGCTCTCCTTTTTCAGCTAATTTGAGGGCTAAACCTGCCCTCAATTAAGTTTTGTGCTAGCTTATGTGCATGATTCAAAGCCATTCATGTAGGAAGATTCATAAGCAACAAAGCATATTCCTACTGTAGTATACATTTATGCAACATATTTTCGACACAATTTATATCAAATTTCCTTTCCGCTTATGTTTTTCCATTAGAAGCGTAATTATGCGGAGATCTTCACTTCCCTACAAGTTTTATGCTTTTTACCAGATAATTTTTGTAGATGTCCGTGGCCTTACAAGCATGTTATTTGGATTGATATGCTTATCTGCACTCTGTTTGTAATCTTAGAAATGACTTTCAAAAGCTGGATAAGAAATTGTCACTCTAATTTCAATTAAATAGTCATCTCGAATAATTACTCTCGCTTCAATCCATTTTGCAAGTTCGTTATTACAGGTAGTTCCTATAAATGATCAAACTAATAACGTATACAATACGACCAATCGGTTAACAACCAGCTGCTTTACCACTGAGCTACTTAGGAACAACAGGAAATTCGATCTCCTCCCCATTCATTAGATAGAGAAGAACACGTCCAAGATTTCGCGATCCGCTGCTGAATTTATTCCTTTTCCAAAAGCTCTGATCAAATGGATATTCATGGACCAATTAAATGAAAAGAGAAAAAGAGATGACAGAGACATCTGAAAGCACCGACCAAAATACACACTCAAAAAAAAGATCTCACTGAACTGCATTGCACTTTCGTCTTTCTACCCTAACACCTATTCAAATATCCACAAACAAACTCCCATCTATTACACTCTTTTCATTTTGGGACATCTCAAAATGTTCGACACAATTTCATATCTATATGACTTTCACTTCAAGAATAGATTTAATACTTTAAAGCTTAATCCAATGAGTCATTTCCTTACCCAACCAAAGTGCATTGGGAATGTGGATAGGTGATTGGTGCTTCTTACTTCATAGGAGACAAACAATGGGTTTCCTTCTGGAAAGAGTACATGGAAATACTCGGATTGGCCAAATATGGCCAAATTTATTTACAAACCCCTTAGCGCATGAGTCCGAAACTTAATTAATGATTTTTTAGACACAAAGTATGTTTTTAATGTTTTAAAAAAAAAAGTCACAAAAATGAGTATTTCGCAGTATCATACTGCGAATTGGGTTTAACGAAAATTTTGCCGTTAAAACAATTCGCAGTATAATACTGCGAAGTATTTTTTTATTATTTTTCTTAACAAAAACACAGCGTTTAATGTAATAGTTGGGCCCAGCCTTATTTAATTAAGGCAATTCGCAGTACTATACTGCGAATTGCCTTAATTAAATAAGGCTCTTCTTCTTCCATCTTCCCCGACATTCCAGCCCCCCTCCATTAAAAAACAAACTCAAGAGCCTTTCTGTACCCCACCCCCCGTTTTATTTAAAAAAAAAAAAAATTCGGGCCCACCCGTCCCATAAAGAGCAAGGCGTGTAGGTCCCACATACAAAAAAGCTTTGGATACCGTGTTTCGAGTGCAAAAATTCAATTTCAACAATATTCAAAAAATTTACATCGAGGTATTTCAATTTAGTTTATGCCGAAACTCGTATAGTCATACATATTAGTATTGTTTAGCATGTTTCCATGTGAATTTATGTTATGTTTGTGTTTAATTTTGTATCTTTTATATACTCGGATTGATTTATTTGATACCCGAATTTATGTTATGTTTGTGACCAAAAATGCTACCGGATTGTTTGTGTTATATTTGATTTATATACCCGAATTTATGTTATGTTTGTGACCAAAAATGCTTAAAATTGATAAATAATTTGTATTCTTATATAATTTGTATTAAAATTTGATAAATAATTTGTATTGTTAAATAATATTATTTATTTTGTTTATTTGTATTGTTAATGTTATGTTCATATTGTAGAGCCTTATAGCGTAGTAAAATATAGTATCTTTTAGCGAAGTAAAATATAGAGCCTTTTAGCGTAGTAAAATGTAGAGCCTTTTAGCGTAGAGTCTCAGTAGCTAACGAAATTCTAAAAATATTGAAATTGAGACGCATAATAATTAAAGATTATTCGGTAGTACCGGGCCTCAAAAATCAAGCCTGGAACCCATACATAACTATTATCTCCAATTACAAAAAATTATAATTTAATTTATTAAGTTAACAAAATTCTAAAAATGTTGAAATTGAGACGCATAATAATTAAGGATTATTCGGTGGTACCGGGCCTCAAAAATCAAGCCTGGAACCCATACATAACTATTATCTCCAATTCAAAAATTTATAATTTAATTTATTAAGTTAACAAAATTCTAAAAATGTTGAAATTGAGACGCATAATAATTAAGGATTATTCGGTGGTACCGGGCCTCAAAAATCAAGCCTGGAACCCATACATAACTATTATCTCCAATTCAAAAATCATACTTAATTATTTAATTTATTACACTAACACAAACAATTAATTTTGTTTAAATTATAGTAGACGACATGGCGTTTCCTCCGCCTGCGCATCCTGGACCTGCCGAGGATCAGCTACTAGTGCTGCAGGGCGACCATAGGTCCTCCTATGTTTGGGAGGGACAGCTATCAATGCAGGCTCTCCGCCCCAGGAGGCCTGATGATTTGTGGGAGTTTATTGCCGAGCATCCTTTCCATGAGCGCGTAGTAGAGAGCCTCCAGACTACGGGATTATATACCATTTTTGAGCTTGGACGGATGCAGCTTGATTGGTCGCTCATCACGGCCTTGGTAGAGCGGTGGCGACCGGAGACACATACATTTCACTTGCCCACTGGAGAGGCCACCATCACGCTACAGGATGTCCAGGTTTTATACGGACTGTGCGTAGAGGGACGCGCCTTCGCACTGCCCCACCACCGGAGAGGGATGACTCGTGCACAGTTGGCGGACATGATGGGGCACTTGACTGGTTCTAGACCTCAGGGTGACAGGGGTGGCAGTCGCGTGGCTTTGTCATTCATTAGAGATCAGATGGCGGATTTGCACCCAGATATTACCCACGAGACGGACCATCTTTGGAAGTACACTCGGTTGGCGTTGCTCCTACTTTTCGGGTGTGTCTTGTTCCCGGACACTTCGGGGAGTAAAGTGAGTATGCGCTTTCTCCATTGTCTTGAGCAGATGGATGAGCTACCACAGTACAACTTGGGTGCTACTGTTCTGGCGTATCTATATAGGAGCATGTGCCGGGCGAGCGTAGGTCCAGCGGTTGATATATGTGGTTTTCTGCCCCTCCTGCAGGTGCAAAAAATTTCCGAATACATTGTTCGTTACCCCAAATTCTATATCGTGAAATGACTCATAAATTTACATCAACATTTTATCTTAGGTTTGGGCCTGGCAGCGGATCATGCCGTTGCAGCCACCTCTACCACTACTCCCGCCCGGTGAGGATTATCCGCTTCTCCCTCTAGCTATCAGGTGGATTCTCCGGCGTGGGACCTACCGAGGGACGGATGCTCATCATAATATCCCCCATCTTAGGGATGTGTTAGATATGTTGGTGGACAAACAGGTAAATATGTACCTACACTTGGTTGTTTTAAATTGAGTTGTGTTTTGCGTACTCATTTTTTTGTTACTATTGGTAGTTCATCTGGACGCCATACAGCATCGAGTTGCTTGGTCAGCTACCCGCTTGTTGCTCAGTCGACCGGCTGATTTGGAGCACTTCCGTCCCGTTGATCTTCTGGGATTACGTTGAGTATCATGCCACGGAGCGTGTGCTTCGACAGTTTGGCCGTCCTCAGCCTACACCGAGGGAGTCTGGATGGGAGCCTACACACTATCAGCGGGACGACCGTTCGAACATGGACCGGCAATATATTGGATGGCTACAGCAGCAGATAGCTTATTGGGAGGACCGAGCTGAGCGCATTCCGCTACCACCTACAGTTTTCCAGGAGGCCTCTATTCATCTGTATGCTGGGTGGTACCGCCGTCATACCCGGGGTTAAAGTGTTGCAGTGCAGCCATGTACCTGGGCAGATTTGAAAAAGACTTATCCCAGTCGCCATAAATAAGTTCAAAGGCACGTTGCGACCGAGATATGCCTTTCTTTTGGTTATAGTACAACCATACTCTTGGTGGACGGCTGTAATACACTCTTTAATCTTGAACCTAATGGACACTTCCAAAAATGGAATCAAGACAAGGGAAATCAAGTCCACATCCAAGTTGAAGTGATTCTCATTGATGTGTCCATTTTACATCTGTGCTCGCTAATAAATTTACCCACTTTCCACAAACCTGATTTTTTCTTTGTGGCACGCAGCATCCAGTGACAACCCATAAACCACCTACGGCATACAACCTTGTATTTCTCCGTAGTTGACTCACTTACCGTCATCTCACGACACTCTCTTATACTGTATATTTTTACAGCCCTAATTAGGCGAGCTTTATCAGGAAAATACATGCCCTTTGTAAGAATAATTGGTCTAGATTCATCCCACATCACTGACCGTAATTCATCATCATCCCTTGTGAGGGCATCGACGTTAGGCATGCTTGGCAAATTATCAAGGTAGGGAATATTTCGCTCATGAAATGGCACGTGGGTCTCATACACTTTTGGTCTAGCGGGAGGTGGAGGAACATGCTCCCTGGTCCGCTCAGGTTCAACATTCACTTCCTCCTCCTCCTTATCCCCCTCATCATGGAAGGGTGTGTCATCCCCAGACTCATCCGCATTGTTGTCATAATCACTATCATCCTCCTGACTCTGCGCATCTGCCAAATCACGAGTAAAAACGTCGTCTATGGGCAACTGTGTGAGGCCAGGAGCTTCAAGAAGCTCGTTTTCACTGCACAAAAAGAACAAATACATAAGTTACCCAATACTCAGGAAAAATACTTTAGATATCGCTATATCACTTTACTTACAAATCGTATTGTCTTGACGTTTCATGATGGATATTTTCATGTTGCTGATAACTACCAGATGGACCATCGTGGTGCATTACTCCAGACCTGCCCATATTCCAACTAGGGGCGGGGTCATAACGTGTAAAATTCAAATCCGGACGATACCCCCTATAAAAAATATGAGTGTTAATAAAAATCCAATTAAAACATGAAAAAAAAATCGCTAAAACGTAGTAAAATTGAAGTTTACCAGTCGTCTTGTTGATTATATAAGGTGGAAACATTATTTTGTGGCTGCTCATTCGCCTGTGGTGACAAGTTTAAATCAAGGCAAGCTCTTTCATCTGCAATCTGTCCGGCAAAAGCTTCTCCAGAATAACCACCCGATGACTGGGGGTTATCCCTGTTATGCACGCCCTCATTACTAGGAAGGTCCTCCACCTTCACGTACATTTTCAATAATTTTATTACAATAAATTCCCTGTATTCGTCCGGAATCCGCAAAAAATCTCTAAGAGTTTCATCATCCTCGATGTTAAACTCAGAATAATAAGCAAACCCCTGCGGAGTCACTGAATAAGGAAATCTACCGGTTACTTTAAGGCTAACCGAACGCCTCCGCTCACTCATTTTTTTTACGTAACAACGATACCAATGTATCGTACTCCATATTAAGCTGCAATTTAACATGACACTGTGGAGGTGAGCTATACCTCACAGAGTTATTCTCCACCACAACCTCACCCCCCCCCCCAATACAGTGAAACCCTTATTTTTGGCACTTCAGACATTGTAAAAAATTGATTGATAAGGAGAAGAGAGAATAATGAACGCATGTTTGAAGTTTAAGTGTTGAATGAATTTTTATAAAATTGAAACGTCTATAAATAAGGCAAGTCCGAGCTTGGGGTGTACAATTTTTCAAAGTAATTCGCAGTATTATACTGCGTTTTACGTATTTGAATTATTGTTATGTCAATTTATTATTGGTGAGACCTAAATTCAGTCTAATTCGCAGCATTATACTGCGAATTAGCCAAATTCGCTGTATAATACTGCGAAATGATATTTGAAAAATGAGCTGGGCCCATCTCAAGTTATACTGCGAATTGCATAAAAAAAAATTTTTTTTTTAATATTTCGCAGTATTATACTGCGAATTGCTTTAACGGTAAAAATTCCGTTAACCCTATTCGCAGTATAAAACTGTGAAGTACTCATTAATGTAACTTTTTTTTTAAAACATTAAAAAAGTGCTTTTTGTACAAAAAATCTTTAATTAAGTTTCGGACTCCCTTATATATACATATATATAT
>NW_017676634.1:27587-41712 GCF_001879085.1 Nicotiana attenuata
ATTAATATATTAATCATATATATATATATATATATATATATATATATATATAAATATATATATATATTATTATATAGGAATAGAAAGATGACTTGGCACATCTCTTTGGGCAAGGATCTTATTTTGAGATTTTATCTCTCATTTTAATACAAAAAAACTCATTTACTACCTAGGAAATGTGAACTAATAAGGAAAATAAATGAGATTTACTTTTTTCTTGAATTTTTGGGTTTTGCCCCAAACTTTTTGGTTATTTAAATTAAATTAAATGAATATAGTAGTATTAACAAGTACCAACAAATTATATATATTATATATATATATATATATATATATATATTATATATATACGGAAAATATATTTGGCCAAACTAAGGATGGCCCAAATGTTCCAAGAATGGGGTATTATTGGTAACTTCGCACTCGGCTTTTGAGGGCATAATATGATATTTATAGCATTTTCGTTTTCCAGATATACCCTTTAAGCAGATTTGTTTTTTAATTTAATTTTTTCCCCTCCAATTCTCTCTCATTAGTTTAATTTCTTACCTTCCCCATGCTTCCTCTCACATTACACATGGCATGCTATCACTACTTCTTCATAAGAGCAATTTATACTTCATATACATATATACTATACAATTAAACGAAATTAAACTAAAATATACGCATAGTATACTAAAAAAATACGATTAAAACTGCTGGATTATAGTTTCTATTATTACGTGTATCACTAAAATAATAATTTATTACTTTCTAACCCTAACACTTAAATATATAGTGCTTCAACTAGAAAGCCACTACAACAAAATATGATTTTCAACCACGAAAATTATAGCTACAATAGAAAATTTGTCACTGAATTATCCATTTTTGTGCACTAAAATTATATTTCGTACCTTAAATACACGAGGCACATACTTTAGTGACAAAACATAAAATTTATAGCAAAATTTGTCTACTAAAGTTTCCTCCACAAAAAAATAAATTGGCGCAAAATTATTAATTAATATTACCACAAAATTAATATTATTGGTGATAATTAGTTTCGTCACTAATGTTGTAGACAATTGGTGACAAATAATTGTTCGTCTTAAAAATTAGTTATATTTTCGCTACGAAATAGTTTCCTCACTAAAAGTTTTATATTTTTTTTGCAACCTTAATTTTTGTTCACTAATAACAAATTAGTGACGATTCGGTGTATCATCTCTATTTTACCTATGAAATTATTAGGTAGCATAAAAAGTTCATCACTGTTTGTTATCTTTTTTGAATAAAAATTTAAATCGTATTAACATGCACACAGCACATACATTTAGTGAAGAAACAAAATTATCATAGCAGATATGTTTTAATCGACCTCAAGTTTCCACAAAATAAAATGGACTTGTCGCTAGTTAGTTTAGTAACATTAGTCAGCAATATCTAAAAGTTTACTGGTGACAAACTAGTTTCATCTCTAATATTTGTAGGCACTAGTTGAACGAATTAGTATTTGTCTAAAATTTAAGTTTATATTTTTAGCGGTGAAAAGAGAGCTGGTGACTAAGAGGGTGTGTTTGGTCTAAGCTTATAGAGCTGTTCCACTTCCGCAGTAGGACTTAAGAGGTCACTATTTATAGGTCCCTATGGCAACCGTGTACAACTTCCCAGTAGCGCATAACCGCTCTCCATGCGGGATTATCACAACATCCTAAGCAGCCCCTTACCACTCCTCCATGTGCATCTATTGACAGACTTCCACAGTAGCCCCTATCCACTCCTGTCCATCGTGCAACCATCTACAATTCCAGGTAGTGCAATTTCAACTCCTCTATGCACCATTACAACCTCTCCAATGCCAATCATTATTCTCCTCCATGACGAGTTACAATTAAATTATAGAAGTGTTGTCTTTTATCCAATCCGCCCTATACAGATTTTGGATTTTTTTTTAACTTCTGCCATATAGTGGCAGTGCAGTTCACATCATTTTGTATTTTTAGTTTTTTTTTTTACACATTCTACCAAGTTATGAGAGTGCACTTCATGAGTGGTGTTCTCATAGTCCCTTAACCTTCATGCTTGGTGATTGAAATCTAATTATAGGGATCGGGTCCTCCAAAAATTTTGTAGTATTAAATTACAATTTTTGATTTTTCGTGTTGATTTTTCCACTTCTCTATGAGCAAATGAAGTAATGTCGAATTTTTAAACTATTAAAAAAAAATCATCTTCCTAGTCGTTTGTTCTGTTGTAAAATGATAGAAAAGAATTAGGGGGAGAATTCTACACTAAAATATATTATTAAAATAATTTCTCAATTTGTAATTGGCTATTTTTTAAACCAATAGTCTTCTTAAAAAGTAAATAAATAATAACATAGATAAATGGAAAAAACACAAATAATATTATAGAAGAACAATGCATATTGATGTCCATTAACTTCTGAATTCCCTTGAAGTTAGTATAATATAAAGCTAAAGAGAAGAAATAATCAAAGTTAACATTAGGTTTAGTCCTAGCACTGTCAACAGAGAACAGTCACTAGACCCTGATGTAGCAACTGAACAATATTCCCAAGGAGAAGAACACGTCCGCTTTTCTTCAAGTAGTTATTGTCACAAAGCTTTTCCCAAATATTTAGATGTTTCTACCAACCTACCATACGTGAGGATAGCCATTCATCTCGACCACTTGTCCGAAAATGCAAAGCCATTCTTACCAGAAAAGCATCGAAGATTGTTTGAGGGAGCGGGAAGAGTAGAGACAGGAAGGATACTCTAGAGAAAGTACTTGGAAGGGAAGACTGCCAAAGAACAATGAATGCTAAAGATAAGGTTACAATGCATTCATTGGTAGTTGGGATAATCAACCAGTTATCAAAATCATGGAAAATATTAAATAAAAAATTACCACATAATCACGCTTGAGTGTATCGATAAATGAGGCAGCGCCCCATCCGAAACCAGGATAGAATATCAATCTTCATCATATCCTCTAGCAGTTACAATGTTAAGATATAGAGTATTATTTTGTTAATAAGAGTGGAATGTATGGCTATCATAGTATTTAAAGAAAGATATATAAAAGACATTCAAAAACGTTTACTATTTCCCCCCAACTCATATTTCTATAATTCATTTTTTCCTTTGTTTCCCTTCCGAAAAAATTGTATTTGACATTTTAGTTCACAAAAAAATCGTACATCTGTTTTTCGCCTCCTAAAGTGTCTTAAAAATTTAATCGAATTATTTTTTCTGTTGAGGTTAGCTAAAGATAGTTGAGAAGTGAAAAGACTATTAATCAAGTTAAGAATTAACCATAAAAATATGTCGATATATATATATTTTGCTAAACTCCCCTATACTAACCACCCCCAACCCGGGCCTCCACACTTACCCCCTAGCTCCTCCACCCCCTCACGCCACTCTCCACTCCATCGGTTTGCTCATCAGGCACGATACTGTAATCTCGACCAACTTAACTATCAACACGAGTAATATATATAAAATAACGGTATCGAATATTACTAAGAATCCACAAACGATAATAATTAGGCATAGGTAATATAATGACTACAACCAATAATTAAAGCGAATGGACTTATATGGTATGCTATATAATGACCAAAGAGATAATGTATGAAATTAATTAAACGAATTAATTATAATAACCCACGCCCGCGCCATTGAAATATATAATAAAGAAAAATCACAACGAATATAATATAGCATTTAAGGTTAATAAATAGACCAACAACCATATTAAGAATGGACTATCTATGGTTGTGTGTGCTGAGGGTAGGGCCGGGGTATTTTATTATATTTATCAGATAGAATTAAAAATATTAAACAGAGACTAAACTCTATAATAAAACACGGCTCAGTAGATATTACTAAAGAATTCACAACGATATAATATAGCATAGGTATATAACGACCTCCAAACTAATATTACTTATGGAACTAAATATAGGTTACCTAATATGCCGTATATCGATATGAAATTAATTAATAAACGGCTATTATAATAAAACGGTCAAGATACTAAGAATCAACAAACGTTATAATTTAGCAATCACCGCGCTCCACTCCATGACCCCCTCACCCCAACACTTCACTCTACCCCAGGTGGGAAGTGGGAGCGTGTCTATTTGAGTCCCGCCCGGGTTTGGGTTTATTATGGCCTGGTGGATAGTAGTATGAGCCAATTAATCACCCCATTAAACGTACTATTACTAATTAATACGTTCGATATTATTAATGAGAGTCAACGGATGATGAAGGTTGAGATCAGGTAGGGTTATGGGGATGACTACAACCAGCGGATTAGGTGAATGGACTGTAGGTGATGGCCCCGGCTCTGCCTTTATTTAGGTTTTTACGGGATTATTTTGTTATATTGATTAAGATTAAATAAATAAAAAACGAGACAATAATTAATAATAAATAAAACCCCACCGACTGATCACCTACTAAGAAGGGAAGAAATTCAACACAACCGCACCCTATATATTTACCTATATGGTTTATATGACTTTCATACCATATTAATGTCTATTGGATTTATATGTGTGCGTATAGGCTGATATCGTGTTTATGACCATATTGAATTATATATTATTATAAACGACTTATTTATATTAAACGATCAATTATTACTAAATTAATCGACAAAATGATATAATTTAAGCGTAGGTATAATATGAACTACAACCATATTAGTCAATATGGACTTATTATGCGTTGCTATAGGCCGATTATGTATGAAATTAAATATAAACGGACATAATTATATAAAAATGGATCGATATATCTAGAATCAACAACGATATTAATTAGATAGGTATATAACGACTCCAACACATAATTAGGTGAAGTGGGGACTTGATGGGAGGGTGGGGTTTCGCTTATAGTGCCTGATTATATATTGAAAAAATTAATTATACATAGAGCTATTAATAAATAAAAACAGCGTCGATATTACTAAGGATATTCACAACGACCCTTTATATTAGCATAGGTTATATTGATTTACAACCATATAGAATGGACTGTATATGGTTGTTTACTAGTGCCGTTATTATGTTATGAATATTAATATAAACGGACAGGTATTATAGTAGGGGAGCGGGGTCGATGGATTAGCCAAGTGAAGACACACGAAATAATTACCTTTGGTTTATGATTCACCATAATTAGTCAATGGACTTATATGGATTGCTTATTAAGCTCGATACGTATGACATTTATGAATTAACTTATAAAAAAAAATAAAAAACGGGACTAAATTATATAAAAAAACAGAAGACCCCGGATACCTGACTCAAGAATCAACCACCAACAGATATAATACCAAATAGGTTAATATGACTAATAATCATATTAGTGAAAAATGACACCCTCTAACTCCATAGAGTTTGACTAAATAATGCGATTATGTAAATGAAAATTAATAATAAAAGACGACTGATTATATAAGGCACGGGTGCAGGTATTACTAAGAATCACAACGAATATAATTAGCATAGGTTATAATGATACAACCTATTAAGTTGAATGAATAAATATGAAATTGCAATTTATACGTATCGATTATTGTTATGAATTATTATATTAAACTAATACTATTTATATTATATACGGTTTTTCCCCCCCCCTCGACTCATTACCTAAACAATTCCCCGGGCAGAGGGCGAGTATGGAAGTTAATCATTAGGTTTTTTATGTATCTACTATTTCTTCATATTATTATTGTAATGGACTATTATTTGTGTGCTTATAAGCCGTATTATATGTTATATTTGAATATTATATGATAATTTTACTTGTGTTATATTTTTTTTTTTTTTATTTATATTAATTTACTATTCTTATTTTTTTATTCTCATATAGTTTTATCTTACTCTTAATGATATTTTATACCCCTCTCCCCACCACTATGTTATACCTGTGTACCGACCCCCCGACCCCCCCGCTCCGTCTTCCCCCCTCGCCCTCTAGCTCTTCCTGTTCCTAGCAGCCTGTATTTGGTCCCCCCGTGAGCAGCCTCTCATTTCAGGCTATTATCCGACTCGCCCCCGTGCGCCCCCCCCCAAATATGGTCGTGTAATTGAATTCGGGTAAGTTCCAGAGTTGATTTTGGAGTAATGAGATTATTCTTCATTTCGGATATGTGTCTTAAGTTTGGACCACAACAGCCCACCCCCATGAACCCCCACCTAGGCATATAGGCAATTTTTGAGTGTTTTAAAGATAGAGAGTTAAAGGGAGCGACGGGCTCGAGAAATCCGATGAGAATACTGGAAAAAGAAAAAGGGTCGTTGCCAGACCGAGGGTATCGTATGGATGATTCGGAATTGGGGTGTAAAGAGTAGGTGACCCGAGTTCGGGTTTCGGATAACCGTAAAAGGGAAGCTTTTGGCGCTATATGGAGGTCGTGACATATGACTAATCAAACCATATTAGTCAATGACCTATATATGGTTCTATAGTCCATACAGTATGACCATAATGAATTTCCAAATCAAATAATAAATAAAGCAAGAACCCGGGGCGTGATTTTATATAAAACTGGTTAGATTAAAATTACTAAGAATCAACATACTTCGATTATAAATTTATCATAGGTTTATGACTTCATACCATATTAGTCAGTGGACTTATATGGTTGCTTATTAGGCCGTACGTTCATGCCCACCCCCCCCCCATTCAATGGATTGCACACCACTCTCCCCCCCAATTTAACCGTCCCTCACTCTACTCACTCAACCACCCAAAGAGTTATTCAAATATGATTATGAATCACAAACTATATAAATTAGCAATGAGGTGTTGGGACGATACAAACCAATTATAGTCATATGTACTTATATGTATTTGCTTATATGGTGCCCTTGATACGTTTTCATGACCCTCTAATGAATGAAATTATATAGAGACTATCTCATACAACCCCCGGGGGGCCCCGCCCGAACGTCAACCTCTTCACCTCATGAAGTGCGGACGAAGCAGGAATAATTAGCAAATAGGTAATTATGACTAAAAACCATAATAATAGTCAAAATGGGAACATTATAAATGGAATTTCTAATAGGCCAGAATAACGAATGGACCTTAAATGAATGAAAATTTAATTTATATACTCGTTGCTTATTATAAAGCATGTTTCGTATTTATCTCTACCTCATCCGCTCACACACGACTTATATATTAGCATAGGGTTATATGACGCTTATCAACTCATTATTTAGTCATATGGATTAATGGATGGGGGTAGCTAAGTAGGTGCGATAGCGAAGTGGACCTTATGTGGATGAAAGCGACCGTAGTTGTGACAAAATACACTTCTATTTTCAATATTGGTCCTATATCATTTTGTGTATTCTTTTTTTTTATGTTTTTTTCTTCCCACACAGTATTTATGCTTTTTATTTCTTTTTCCCCCCCTCGCACATATCCCCGTAAAAATATATTCCAAGTATTCTTCATGTATTATTAATCTTAAAATATTCGTAAAATTTTAATATAGTATCTTTTTTTAGCTTTCTCGCTTCAAGAAATATAGCATATATAATCATAATTGAATATTCGTGATTATAAAAAAATATAAAGTTACCAAACATATACTATTAAATGTATGATTTATATATTTCCAAAGGGGTGGTGGTTAAGGGGGGCTCGCAGAGCTGGGAGTAGACTAGCGCGCTTAGCCCATTTTCATTTTAGTGTTAGGGGTGAAGGGTGTATATTATATCTTTTCGCGTGTGTTAAGGTAAGCTTTCCTTAACTATAAGTGTATGGTATAAGTTTTTTTGTATACCGTTATAAAAAATAATATTTATGTATTAGTATACTAACTTTTTGATCTTCCATCGTATTAAATTTATATTTTAAAAAATATACGTTAATATATAGTGTTTAACTATATATGTATAGGTTTTGATCTTCCTTATCCGTTTATAATTTTATTTTAAAAAAAACACATCCAAATATCTGTAATAGTATAGGGATAATAACATAAATGAAAGTTGGATTAGATCTTCCAATGAGAGAATAAGGATGGATTGGGATTTGATGAGGACCAAATGATTTAGGAAGATAATCTAATAGGGTTAGGTAGGACGTGAGGAGATGGTTGTGACAAGGAAAATGGGAGTTTATGGAGGGAAAAAATATGGCAATTAAAACCAATTATGTGAAATGAAGTTGGCTCTTTTATCTAGTTATAATCACCAGTAGTAGGTACATTTTTGGGAGCCACGTTTGGAAGTTTGAAAAAAAAAAAAACCATCACAAAAATAGGGAAAGGAAATAAAAACGAAATAGCAAACTTCTCATAATTATTTAATGAAAGAGAGAGAGATGTCCAAACTTGAATGTTAACTTTTGTTAATTTAATTTGTGCTCATTTTTCGCTTTCTTCGTGCCTATTTAGGATTTGATTTTTTATTAATTTTGTTGTCTATGATGAATTTATACTCTTTTATACCCGCAACCCTCGGGGAACCACCACCACCCAAATAGGAGATGCTAGGCCCTTTTCTGCACAATTATCTTTATCAATTCCCTCGGTTGCCGGTCTTCGGCTTTCTTTCTCTATCTCTTACATAAACAAGACGCGCCTCCATACACACGTTACAATTATGATGTTTCGCCCAATGACCCGGATCTACGAATCTCTTCTAACCAGCCCATCGGTGCTCCAACCTCCATCTTTCTACCATTTTGACACATCTACGCCTCATTTAACACTGCATTGTTGGGGGAAGAAGAATGAAACCCCTCCCCCCCCCACCCACCCCCCCCATCCCTCCACCCCACCCCCCTACCTCACCTCTCATCACCTCAACCCACACCCCCCACCCCACCCCCGCGCTCCCCCCTTTTCCTCCACCACCCCCCCACCTCCCCCCCTGCCCCCCCCCCCACGCCTCAAATAGTAGTTTAGATCTCCAAAAAAGAACAAAATTTAAAGGTTGCTAAGCAATCTATGAAAGTATACCAAATTAAGAGGGTTAAATTAGTATAATATAAAGGACTAATGTAAAAAAATTATGAGACTATAGGGAAGAAAAAAAAGAAAAGAAAAAAAAAAAAAATGTGAGAACGGAAAAAAAGAGAATCGTTAAATTGGAAAGTAATAACCACTTAGTCACTATAAAATATAGACTTAAGATTCAGGAGTTATTACTATGAACTAGTTAACAGACAAACACAAGAGCATGTAGAATTTATATCTTCTTACCTTTACTCCCTTCTATCTTATGAAAAGTCAAAAGTTTAGAAAGACTGATTGTTTCTTGCATGATTTATAATTCAGTTGATTAGTAAATCGAATCAAAATTCAAAAGTACAACGGTGTGGACATAGGGTATGAGTGTTAGGAGCGGGTATCGGGAATCGATTAGTATAACTGTTGTTCTCACAAAAAATCTGAAAACAGTCATAAACTTTCAGAGCCACTGTTTGGAAAAGGTATCGGGTATAAAGGTGGCGAAGCAATGAAGGCCGAAATGAGAAAAAAAAAAAAAAAGCGGACGAATGAAAAAGTTGTTGAGAAGCTTTCTCCAAATCAATCCACTATACCTAAAGATTCAGATCACCAAAGGATGAGAAAAAACAGAAGAAACGGGAAGAGATGAGGTGAACAGGGATGAAGGGGAGGGAGGGGAAGCAGCGATTAAAATTAGCTCATCAAAACCTCACGTGGGCCAAGAGAACCATTAATGCACCTAGTAAGCGATAAGATTCTATGAGAGTAGCTCTCTTGTGAAGAGAAAAAAAAAAATATTAAGAGGCTGTTGGTGGATGGAACTGGGGGCGGGGGAAGTGGGTCGAGGAGAAAGCATTCGTAACAAAGGATAATATAAGGCAAAAACAGGGGGCAGCGCGAGTGGAGAAAAGAATGTATGCAGTATGGTCGTCTCATGGACTCAGGAGGAGGCAGCACGGTTGGCGGGGGGTGGCGGGAATGCTCCAGAAAAGCAACCAGAAATAATTGGTGAAAGAAAACGAAAACTAAAGCATCATGCTACGCTTCAAGTCGAAGGAAGAGTGCCTGGAGGACCGGGAGGTTGAAGGAAAGTTTGACAAATGATGATCTAAACTAAGAATTTATCAAATTTTTGACTAGAACATTTACGGCTCTCAAGACAAAATGGTAACAGTATCAAATGATAACCTCTTATATTCTCAAAAACCAGCATAGAAAGAACTTTTATGGTAGAGGAAAATGAGTTAATAATAAACACTAGCACCCTTTAACCAATCATTGTGAATATGAATGGAAAAGGAAATCAACAGGGCCCATATGTAGATCACCTGGTAGTGAAGACACAAAAGAGCAAATTTAATACAAGTTATTAAGTGGGGAATGTAAGGATGAGGAAGTTACAGTCATGTGAAGGAGTCGTCGCAGTGATTACTAAAAGAAGCCAAAGATCTACTGTAAAACTGTGAATAGAAAAGCCTATGCTGTTGTTAGTGCAAGAAGAAAAGTCAGGGAGGGCTGAGAGATTGAGGAGAATGTGTTTGTTGTGAATGAGAGCAGGAGAAATAACCAGGGAAGCCGCCCAATAGAATGTGAGTGATTAAGCAAAAGGAATAAAAAGAGAAGAATCAATTCGATGAGAAGGGAAAAGAAAAAATAAAGGAATAAAGAATCAATAAAGTGAGAAAACAAATTTGATGAAATACACAAAAAGAAAGGCAATATTGAAAGGAGAATTGCATAACCACACAACCTACGCCTATAGAAGATATATTCATTTCCCTTGCTTATGATTTTCAAAACCAAAGTAAGAAAAACAAGAGTAGTTCTGCTACAAAAAAAACATATGGCCTAACAAGGAGAAAGAAAAGTAACAATGAATGAACAACCAACAAGAACTACATGACATGAAAAAGAAGTGGGGGCGCAGCTACACCAAGCAACTTAGTGTAGCCTATTGACAAAATCATCCATCCGACACGACAAACTTCCAAACAGATAAATCGAAAAGACCCCGGGGCTCAGGGCAGGAAAATGACAAGATATAAGTTACACCACCAAGCTACATAAAAATCATAAATGCCAAAAAAGAAAAATCAAAAATATGAATTGACCCCCGCACTAAGTAGACCTTCCCCCCCCCCCCCCCCACCGGCCGCGGCCCCCCCCCCCCCACCCCCCCAAAAGACATCAACACTATCAAACCTATATGTTAAAGAAAGTAATTTTAGAAAAAATTAAAGGAAGAAATCAGACAAAAGGAAAAATAAAATAGAAGGTTTTCCATAAATATACTCACAAGGATGGCATGATAGAATAATTATATGTTACACTAAAAGGTGATGACACAAAACACAAAAAAATAACTAAAGGAAAGGGGAGAGATTAGAAAAATAAGTACCACACATAAAATGTAACTAGACTTCAAAAATTTAAATCATCAAATTATAACACACAAGTGTTATAAAGTTGACCAAGAAAAAAGAATATATTGTGATATGATAATACAAAGAACCATGCTAAAAAATAACTTACCATATTGAGAGTATTTAAATGTATAGATTTTAAGAGAGACTTCGATAACAAAATGGCAAAAAAAAAAAAAAAAAGTATTAAAGAAGAAAAAATAATGAGATAAAGAGAAGATGAAAGGCATTGTAAAAAACCATAAATCAGAAACGAATGAAAAAGAAAATAGAAACAAAAATAAGTAGCATGAAAAGAATCAGTAACAAAAAAGAAAAGCGGGACCAGCACCCAATACCACGGTGCAGAAAAAATTATTGGCCCCACCTCCAAAAGTAGAATAACCCGCCGCTTGACATGCCCTCCCCCTCTCACTCACGCGCTTCCAATATGCGCAATGCTACTATAGCACAAGACTCATGAAGAATAAAGTAAGAAATAAAGAATGTTACAGATGTTCTGTTGAGATTTGCCCCAATATGGGCTAAGCAAAGTAGAACTTAAGAGGATTTCCTACTATAGTCACCAATCATGAATCATATTTTTCAAAAGCTAAATATACAATAGTAATGTCTGGGGACCAATACAAAAATGCAATTATGACAAGAAAACAATTATATGTAAACACATAGTAGAATGACTATAGCAGATACACTTTGGAGTTTGTTTGAGCTGTATTCTAAAATGTGAGTAATACGTGCTACTGATAGTGAGTTTCTTTTTCGTCTTGTGAAGAATAGAAAACAGTTTAAACTCTTTCATATAAAAAGTTGTTAGGTTGACAATGGTAAGAGAGTTTTTTCCAATAAAAAACTGCAAATGATTACTTGCATCCTTGAAAATAGTACAAATCACGAAGTAGTTGCCACCCTTAACATACACAACAACAAAAATGGCATAATAGCCCCCCAATACAGTGAAACCCTTATTTTTGGCACTTCAGACATTGTAAAAAATTGATTGATAAGGAGAAGAGAGAATAATGAACGTATGTTTGAAGTTTAAGTGTTGAATGAATTTTTATAAAATTGAAACGTCTATAAATAAGGCAAGTCCGAGCTTGGGGTGTACAATTTTTCAAAGTAATTCGCAGTATTATACTGCATTTTACGTATTTGAATTATTGTTATGTCAATTAATTATTTGTGGGGCCCATCTCAAGCGATTCGCAGTATTATACCGCGAATTGCATAAAAAAAATTATTTTTTTAATATTTCGCAGTATGATACTGCGAATTGTTTTAACGGCAAAATTTCCGTTAACCCGATTCGCAGTATAATACTGCGAAGTACTCATTAATGTAACCTTTTTTTTTAAAACATTAAAAAAGTGCTTTTTGTACAAAAAAATTATTAATTAAGTTTCGGACCCACGTTTGGACTGTTTTTGGTTGAAATTAAAAAAATATTATTTGAAATAAAGTTAAAGAAGTACTTATATATAATTTCTTTGGAAAAAAAGTTATTAAAGTTGAATGGTGAACTTTCACTTCAAATCCTAATCAAATTTGTATTTCAAAAATTATTGTTCAGCAATGTATTTACAAAAAGTGAAAATTTGGTTGCATCTGGCTGCTTCAAGATGAATATTGATGGAGTGGTTGATAGTGATGCTGATGTCTTACTGTCAGAGCAGTGAAAAGAAAAGTTGTTGGCCGATTTCAGTACTCTATTTCAAACTTGATTTCTCATAACTATTATGTCTCTTGTAATTTTGAGAACGGCAAAGGGTCTGATATGCTCCTTTACTATCATCTATAGCTTAAAAAAGTCCTCCGTTATACTATTAGGACATCCAAACCCCTGACGTTATACAATTATACATATATACCCTTATTTTAACGGAAAGGCCACGTGGCAAGCTTAAACCCATCCGGTTAATTTTTTAATGGGTCCGACCCAACCCAGTACCCAACCCGACCCTAACCCTTCTAGACCCTTCACCCTTATTAACGTGTGAACCCTAATTTATTCAATCCTTCTCTGTAGATGTCCCTCCCTCTCAATTAAAATTCTTTCATTCTTCTCGATTAACTTCTCAATTAAAATTCTTTCTTCTTCTTCGACCAGTCAACTCTAATAGTATTGTTTCTATGTCTAGTTCTAGTGTTACATCGAGAAGGAGGTGCTACTGTGGGGAGATTGCGAACAACTTCACTTCAACGACTACAAACAACCCCGGAAGGAGATTTTACAAGTGTGCTAAACCAGAAGTAAGTGTGAATTTTGTTGGTGACTCATTACTCGTCGATGTATTTAAAGTTTTATTTTTTCTGTTCTTTAACATAGTTATTGTTTGTATTTTTAAGAATGAGTCATGTGGATATTGGGAATGGCAAGACGAAGCCCTCCCGGACAAAGCGTTGATAGTAATCAACAATTTCAAGTCTAAATTAGATGCTGCCAATGTCAAAATCAGGACGTTAGATATGTTGTTGGATGCGTACAAGCTTGAAAGAGACAAATTGATGGAAAAAGTTGATGTTTTGGAGGCTATAAATGATGTTGAAGTGAATAAAGTAAGGGAGATGGAAGTGAAAGTGATGCACATGAAGATGTTCATTATGGTTTCATTTGCACTGTTAGTCGGATTTGTTGTGACATTGATGATGAAATGAATTCAGCATTTTGTTCCTGTCAGTAGGTTTTGATGTAGTTAATGTTGTAAATCCAGTATTTGTAT
>NW_017676635.1:0-16837 GCF_001879085.1 Nicotiana attenuata
AAGCTCTTTTACATCTCAGTTCATCCCAATAGAAAAAAAAATATTTCATAGCTTCCATTAGCTGAGAATTTGAATTTCAAATCCAAATCTTAGATCTAGTTCTTCAAAAAACAAAAAAAAATCTTCAAAAATTCAAAAAAACTGTTCCATTGAAAACTTTAGGTTAATCTCGATTTCTAGTTATTGATTCACATCTTCTAGTTCAATGTCTGTTTGCGGAAGTTTCAGAGGTTCACTGGGTTGATTTCGAGTGATTTTGGGTTTAATTAAGCTGGTTTTGGTTGAGTTTTGGACTGCTGAATGTTTCAGAAGTATTCTGGGTGCATTTTCGAGTCAATTTGGTGTTATTCAAGCTGTTTTGATTGGGTTTTGTGCCTGATTTGGTGTGAAACGTTTACTGGGTCATTTGAGACTATTTCTGGGTTAAAATTGCTGCTGAGTTTTTGAACTTGTTCCTGTTTGCTGCTGGTGTGAACTCTGATTTGCTGAACTGCTGCTGACCTCCTCGTTCTTCTTGTTCTATTTCAAATTCCAGGTACATACCTTGAACCAGTTGTGGTGTAGCTCAAATTGAAAAATGGAATGAGAACTATACACGAACGTTTGCTGCTCAATATTCATTTAGTTCAATACGTGCTAACAATTTGGTAGATGTAGTTACTTAGCGTAATCGTAGTTGCTTAGTGTAATTGTAGCTCTGTTTCATATTTGGATAAACGAACAAACTGTCTGGACTGTACTGATTCTCAATTCGTCTCATGCTTTTATAATTGTAGTTAGAATTGCTAGATTCAAAGCATGCTTAGGTTTGATATCAATGTTAGTAAGTATTAAGTGGAAATTAGGAGTTAATCGTGGTTTTTATATAGTTCTCATATTTGAATGCGTCCTCAGTGGATTGTAGTAGAGATTTAGATGATTTGAACATTTTATAATTTGTATTAATTGGACTGTGTGAACTGTATCTGTATAATCCACTTCAGTGTGCACATTTAACCAAGTATGCACATAATTCTATAGGTTAGTCTGAATTCCAGTGTGATGCTTTTGGAAATCAAAAATAGCATGGTAATACAGTAGGTGTTGCGTCTATTGTTCAACAAACTTTGGCTACATTAGTTTGATCATTGAGCTCACTAATTGATTGTAGGACTTCTTTAGTTTAGATCTGATCAGAATACAAATTAAAATTAAATTGACATTGTTGAATTGATTGAAGTTGAAATTACCTTCAGTTGTTACTTAAATATATGAATCCAATTGGTGCAAGCTCAACCATGGATATTGAGCTGACCCAAGGATCCTGGGCTTAACAGCCCGTCCAGTGGTTTTAGGGCTCTCGGTGTCACTGACGCCTGGGCCGATTTTGTTTCTAATGAATCTTCCAAATTGGGCCTGTCATGAAGCCCAAGGCTGGTTAGCCGCTCATGAAGTGAAAATTCTGGTTATTTCTATTGGTCCAAATTTGAAAGCAAGTACACTAAAGATTCTTATTCTTTTTAATTGTGGATGTAGTTTAGATAAGCTTTGGACCCGTTGACTAAAATCCTTTTAGAGATAATCTCTTAATAGATAATCGTAGTCTCTTTTGAGACTGGCCTTTAAATAAAAAACGAGATGAGCCTCGCCGAACAAACATATAAATTGCGGGGCCCTTATTTAATTGCTTTATTAAAAATATTTTAGCAATTCGGGACGTACCATTTAGCGAATTTCCGTGGCCTCCCACAAAGTTAACAAGATGCTAGCCACTTTAGGCGCGCTTTTTTAATAATTTTACCTTCTTAACTACGGGTGTGCATTTCATGCGACCCAAATCCAAATCCCAACGTTGAATAAGAGGTGTCAAGGATCCGGGTGCATTTCATGTGACGTGATCCAAAAACACGCTCTTAAACGGCGTTCACTTTCTTAAAATTTATTTAATTAAAAGCGATTAAATTCTGAAAATGCACATAGGTTTGAACATGTACTAAAATCAAATAATTAAGCCAAATATAGCAGTTGAGTGACCGTGCTAGAACCACGGAACTCGGGAGTGCCTAACCCTTTCTCCTAGGTTAACAGAATTCCTTACCCGGATTTCTGGTTCGTGACTGTAATACAGAGTCAAACCCTTTCCTCGATTCGGGATTCAAACCGGTGACTTGGGACACCATAAATCTCCCAAGTGGCGACTCTGAATCTCTTAATAAACGAATCCCGTTTCGATTGTCCTTTAATTGGAAAAACTCCTTTTATTATACCCTTCGCGGGGTGTAGTAAGTAGCGAAAAAGGAGGTGTGACAGCTTGAACTATCTCAGCTGCCTCAAAATCAAATCCTTCTATTTGAATAAGTGCTGGAGGCTCCGATGATCCGTAAACACCTCACAAGACACACCGTCGAGATAATGCCTCCGAATCTTTAATGCATGAATGATGGCAGCTAACTCCAAATCATGAACAGGGTAGTTCTTCTCATGAGGCTTCAACTGACGTGAAGAATAAGAAATCACTCTACCCTCCTACATCAAGACACAGCCAATACCAATCCGAGAAGCATTACAATATACTATATAAGAACCTGATGCTGAGGCAAAACTAGAACTGGAGCTACGGTCAAGGCAGTATTGAGCTTCTGAAAGCTTTCCTCACACTCGTCCGACCACCTAAAAGGAGCACCCTTTTGGGTCAATTTGGTCAAGGGCGATGGAATAGACGAGAAACCCTCCACGAAGCGATGTTAATAACCAGCCAATCCGAGAAAGCTCTGAATCTCCGTAGCTGAGCACGGTCTGGGACAACTCTGAACCGCCTCTATCTTCTTTGGATCCACCTGAATCCCCTCACTAGACACCACGTGCCCCAAGAAAACCACTGAACTAAGCCAAAACTCGCACTTGGAAAACTTGGCATAAAGCTTCTCCTCCCTCAATTGCTACGAGAGTACACTAGGATATCATCAATGAACACTATAACAAATGAGTCGAGATAAGGATGAAACACACTATTCATCAGATGCATGAATGTTGCTGGGGCATTCGTCAGCCCAAAAGACATCACAAGGAACTCATAATGACCGTAACGGGTCCTGAAAGTTGTCTTGAGAATATTCGAGTCCCGAATCTTCAACTGGTGACAACCAGACCTCAAATCAATCTTGGAGAACACCCTCGCTCCCTGAAGCTAGTCAAACAGATCATCAATACGCAGAAAAGGATACTTTTTCTTGATTCTGACTTTGTTCAACTGCCTATAATCAATGCACATTCTTTTAGTACTATCCTTCTTCTTCACAAATAACACTGATGCACCCAGAGGTGACACACTCGGCCTAATAAATCCAACATCAAAGAGTTCCTGAAGCTGCTCCTTCAATTCCTTCAACTCAGCTGGTGCCATGCGATATGGTGGAATAGATATAGGTCGAGTGCCCCGCTCCAAATCAATATCAAAGTCAATATCCCTATCGAGCGACATGCCTGGCAGGTCTGCTGGAAATACGTTCGAAAACTCCCGCACCACCGGAACAGAATCAATAGTGAGAGTATCAGCACTAACATCCCTCACAAAGGCCAAATAAGATAAACAACCCTTCCCAACCATCTGTTGGGCCTTCAAGTATGAAATAACTCTACTGGGAACATAGTCTAGAGAACATCGCCACTCAATCCGTGGCAACCCCAGCATCGTCAACGTCATGGTCTTAGCGTGACAATCTAGCACACCATGACATGGAGACAACCAGCCCATACCCTAGATCACATCAAAATCAACTATACTAAGCAACAAGAGATCAACTCTACTCTCCAAACTCCTAATAGTCACTACACACGATCGATATACACGATCCACAATAATAGTATCCCCCACCGGCGTAGATACATGAATAGATGAAGCTAAGGACTCACGGGGCATATCCAGATAATGAGAAAAATATGATGAGGCATACGAATAACTAGAACCAAGGTCAAATAAAAGAGAGGCATCCATGTGGCAAACTGAGACAATACTTGTGATTACTGCATCTAAAGCAACAACGTTTTGTCTAGCTAGAATAGCATAGAATTGGTCCTATTCGCTACCTGATCGGCCTCCCCCTCTAAGGCGACCTCTAGCTGACTGGGCCCCAACCCGAGCTGGCTGAGCGGGTGGTGAAATAATTGGTGTTGAAACCGCAGCCTGACTCCTCTACTACACTGGACCTCCCTAGTGATAAGGACACTACCTCCACATATGCCCAAACTCCCCACACACAAAGCAACTCCCTGGAGCTAGTAGTGGGGACTGAAGGGATCCCCGAGCACTGGATAACTACTAGAAGGACCTGGCATAGATGAGCCCTGAATCGATGGAGCAGGGGATAAACTCTGAGCTGGAAGGACACTGAGAGATGACTGGCCCTGATGAGAACTATAATATCCATGGCCGGATGACACACCACGGTGAACTAGATGAGCCGTCTGAGCATGCCTGAAAGGACGACCCCTACCGTGGTAGAACTGATCCCAAGAAAGGAACACCGCCAAAACCATCTGGTCCATGAGGCCTCTTGGCCTCCCTCTCTCCCTGCTCCTGATTGCGGACCATCTCAATCTGTCGAGCAATGACGACTACCTCATCAAAAGTAGCACTAGATACCCTCACTCGAGTCATAAGCAACCGCAGCTGATATGTCAGGCTGTCGATGAACCTCCTAATCCTCTCCCTATCAGTGGGAACCAACCAAACTACATGACGGTCCAACTCAAAAAATCTCATCTTGTACTGCATCACAAACATGCCATCTTGGCGTAACTGCTCAAACTATCTGCGCAACTCCTCTCTGTGAGACTACAGCACGAACTTCTTAAAAAGAAAACGGAGAACCCTGCCAAGAAAGTAGTGTTGCACCGACCGGCCTGCGCCTCTCATAAGCCTCCCACCAACTAAAAGCAACCCCGGTGAACTGAAAAGTAGTAAACGAGACCCTATCGGTCTCCAAATACCGGCTGTGCGAAGAATCCGCTCACATATATCCAAGAAGGCCTAGGCATCCTCCGACTCTGCCCCACTGAAAGGTGGAGGCCTGAGCCTCCCAAACCTCTCTAGTCTATTCTGCTCATCCTCATTCATAGCAAGAACCACACGGGCCTGAGCAGCTACAACTGGATGGGTTGGTAGTGCCCCTGGTGTCTGGAGTCCCTGTATCACCTGCTCTGGTGTACGGGCGGCAGGAGTCTGCGTATCTCCCCCGGCCTGAGAAGTGGCTGTTGTGGTCGGAACAAAGACCGCCTGAGCAAGATGGGTGCACACGGTCAGAATTTGAGCAAAGGCCTTCTGAAGGCCTGGAATCACAATAGGCATAGCTGGTGCCTGAGTTGGCCCCACTGGCTCATCTGCAACTAGAACCTGCTCCAGAACAGGGGCAACTGGTGGGTCGGCGGGTGCTGCCCTAGCTGCTGTACAGGCTCCACCTCTGCCCCTACCGCAGCCTCGCCTCTCACAGCCCTAGCTGGTGGTACTGGTTGCTGTCCATCCTGCCCAGTAGTACGTGTCCTCACCATCTGTGAGAGAATAGAATAACAGAAGTTTAGTTACTAGAATCAATAGATTTGCACGACAAGAATTCAAGAATGTGAAGTTTCCTAAGGATTCGGCAGCCACTCGAAGATAAGTACAGACGTATCTGTACCGATCTACAAGACTCTACTAAACCTGCTCATGACTCATGAGACCTATGCAACCTAGGCTCTGATACAAATTTATCATGACCCAAAATCCTAACCCATCATGATGGCACCTATCGAGGTACTACGCCAGCCGATATTTCCAAATTTTAACAGAAAATGAATAAAAGTAATTTTAAATGACTAATTTCTCATAAATAAGTAAGACCCAAAATACAAATTCGGAACATATCTCCCAAATTGGGGTGTCACTGAGCCCATGAGCATCTATAGGCTGGATCAAAATACAATAAAAGCAAAGATAAGGAAGGAGAAACAAGGACTACGAACATCGGGCAGCTACCTCGTAGTCTCCAAAGATCAGTTGTGCATGATATCAACGCCCACTGTGTCTGGAAACACATGGGTCTGCCTACGAAGTGCACGGTGTAGCGTGAGTACAAACAATGTAACACCTCGTAAATTTGGCTTAGGTATGAATGAGTTAAATGAATAGTAAGGTTAAATTTAGGACATGTGAAGTCCCATCAGGATGATTATGGGTAAAATAGTTGTTCTAAAAATGGAAAGTGAGGTGCATGAGATTTGACAAAATCGACTAAGTTTGCAGAAGGTCTGTCTTCCATCAGGTTTTAGTAAAAATGTGTGATGAATTTGGAAAAACTCAAAGCATGAAATTGTACGCCTCTGAAATAGCTTTCCAACGATATATTGTGAAGCCCAAACGGGGCTTTGTGCAAAATGTTATGCCCGTTTTACAGAACAGTACCGTGTTCCGCCGCGTTTAACCGACAACGATCGTGAGGCAGTGCTCCAGCTATTTACCGCGGTCGAGACCGCGGTCGGGCCTACTGGGATGCGGTGGCCAACTTGGGAAGTCATTTTTTTTTAGCCCTATTTCGTCCCCCACAGCCCCAAAATATAAAAACTTGCTCTAGAAAGGAAAGCTCTCAAAAACCTAACTTCTTAAGGGTCCCGCCACCACCCAAGGTAAATTTTAGTGGTGATTCTAAATTTTAATTTTCCAACATCTTATTAACATGGGTAAACCCTCCATATCATTAGATATTCGATTGGGACATCATGGTTGAGAGAAGAAACCCTAGAACTCGAATTCAAGAGCAGTGAACTTCAAAAAGGTAATGTATTCACCCTCTAATTGATTATATCATTGGATTAATGATTATAGACTCTATGTTCATGAGATATGAGTTGATGGGTTTGATATAAAAGCATGAAAAATTATAGGTTTGATGTGTTGATTATTGGTCAAGGGTCCTTATGGGTGATAAAGAATGATGTTGATTATAACCATCTAAGATTTTAGAATTTATCTAGAAGCAAGAGAATGGGTTATTGGGTGTAGAAATACCATTAATGAGGACTATGAAGCTTTATGCCACCAAGTGTTTGAGAAATGCATAAGCAATCAAAACATGAGAATTATTGCTAATATGGAATCTCTTTGACTTGTATTGATATAGATTAAAGTTGAAAGGGCTGGCGAACATTGTATTACGCTCAAGAATAGGAAGTTAAGGTATGTGAGGCTAACTCTCTATGTTTGGGAATTTTAATGAATCTCCCTACACTACGTTTCTTTTACGATGTTACCAATTGCCTCAGAAATATAGTTAAGCCTAGTTCCTTGAATAGTTGTAGAACTTCTATTCTCTAGCTTCATAACTCGTTCACCACTTTCATTCTGAACGTTGTGAGCTCAGTGCGTATTTAATATAGACCTGGGTTTGATGCCCCCGAGTCTTAGTATAGATTACTTAGTATGTCATAAACAGTTGAAGTTTCAGTGTTCATCATCAGTTCAAGAATACATGTGTCAGTCTAGTCCTATTCAGTATTCTAGTATTATGTAACTCAGTGTGATCCAGTAGTCCAGTATCATGTAACTCAGTGTGATTCAGTATTTCACTATCATATATTGCAGTTTGATTCTTAGTTTCTGAATGTTGAAAACCTGTATTTGGGCCTGAGGCCGTAGTTTATATGCTTTACGCATACTTGGGCCTGAGGCCGTAGTTTATGCTTTATGCATGTTTGGGCCTGGGGCCGTAGTTTATGCTTTATGCATGTTCTGGCCTGAGGCCGTAGTTCATGCTTTATGCATTTTTGGGCCTGAGGACAGTTATGTATACGTATACTTGGGCCTGAGGCCATAGCTTGTGCACATATATATTGGGCCTGAGGCCGGAGCTTATTCAGATAAACAGGTTGTTCATCATTCAGAAGAGGGAGTATTCATATCCTTACTTCCTTTGTTCAGTTCAGTTATCAGTTATCGTTTCAGTTATCAGTTATCATCTCGGTTATCAGTTATCAATTATCATTTCAGTTATCAGTTACCAGTTATCATTTCAGTTTTAGTTTCAATAGTTATCATTTCAGTTATCAAGTATCAATTCTCAGTTATTAGCTTAGTTTCAGTTTCAGCATTTATAATTCTTTCTTTCAGTTGCTTTACATACCAGTGCAATTCAAATGTACTGACGTCTTTTTTGCCCGGGCCTGTATCTCACGATGCAAGTAATGATTTACAGGTTGATGATTCAGAGCGCTAGGATTCTCGTACCAGCTATTTGGTGATCCCCAGTTCTTTCGGTATTTCAGACAGTCAGTATTTTTAGTACTTCATTAGAGGCTTCATATACTAGATTAACAGCTAAACAGAGTCTCAGGCTTTTCATGTTAAGCAATGTTGGCTACATATATGTTTCAGACTTGTTTTAGTATTTCCAAACATTGATTTATATCATCCAGACTTTCAGTATATCAGCATGTGTTAGTTTATGTTCCGCATCCAGCATGTTATGATATCACATGTTGATTCAGCCAGCCAGTTGGTTCGCTCGGTCACAGGTAGTTAGGCACCGAGTGTCGTGTTACGTCCAGGCCCAGGTTCGGGGCATGACAAACAACTCAGTAACTAACAATACCAAATAAAGAACTGGAAGATAGTGACGAGCTACACAATAATAATTCAATTTTTCAGTAGTCTCAATAAAGAAAGTAGACATGCTTTTAAATCCGGTAATTTAAGTCAAATCGGTTTATACGTGCCAAGTTCAAGTAAAACGGGATAAAATATCTCTCAGAAGTTTTCAAAACAATGATATTTGGCAACTATGTGCAACAACAATGAAATCATATACAGCCTCTCAGTGCAAGAATCACTCAGTCCTCCCATTCACTCATTCCTCACAATCACTCAGCACTCAGCACTCGCACTCAGTAGGTACCTGCGCTCACTGGGGGTGTGTACAGACTCCGGAGGGGCTCCTTTAGCTAAAGCTCTATATCAAGTCAATCATGACATAAAATCAATGAAACATGTTGCGGCGTGCAGCTCGATCCCATAATCATCCTCACAATCAGACCATCGGTCTCACTCAGTCAGCAATCTCTCCATCTCTCGGGGTCTCAGAAAATCATGAAGATCAGCCCACACAAAAATGATATGATGTAATAATAAGTAATAATAGCGACTGAGATATGATATGTAAATAGAATTGAGACTGAGTACAAACAACAATTAATAGGTAGTTCATCATGTATCATGGCCTCTGTGGGTCCTAACAGTACCGACACATTGCTTAAACATGATTTCTAACACGATTTACAGTCGAATTTGCAACAAGGCATTAACTTTACAGTTCCACGGAATGGACCAAGTCCAAATTCGTACGGTGCACCCCCGTCACCTAGCATGTGCGCCACCTCCAAAACAATCACATAATACATAATTCGGAGTTTCATACCCTCAGAACCATATTTAGAACTGTTACTTACCTCAGTCCGAGCCAAGACTCTACTCTAATATGCCTTTGCCTCGCAAGTCGGCCTCCAAATGTGCCGAATCTAGCCACAAGCAGTACAATAAAATCAATACGGGCTAAAGAAATCAATTCCACAAGAAAAATACGAAATTATAAGCCAAAAATCTGAAATTGGCCAAAAATCGGCCCCGGGCCTACGTCTCAAAATCCAACAAAAGTCACAAAACCTGAAGCCACGAGTCTAGTCATACCAAATTCATCAAAATATGACACCAAATGACCACTCAAATCCCCAAATTACACCTCAAAAACACACCAACTAGGTGGAAAAATTAATGGAAAAACATAATTATTGAAGAAATTTAACCATAAGTGACTTACCTCAAGAATCCCTTCAAAATATCTCTCAAAAATTCGCCTAATTCCGAGTTTGCAAAGTCAAGAAATGATAAAACCCTCGGAACCTAACGTCTATATTCTGCCCAGGTTTTTCGCACCTGCGGCCACATATCCGTACCTGCAGAACCGCTTCTGTGGTGAAATCTCCGCTTCTGCGCAATCCACTTAACCAGCTGCCTCCGCTCCTGTGAGCTCTGGACCGCATCTGTGTAATTGCAGGTGCTGAAAATTCCATCGCACCTGTGCGCCAGCGCCCATCAGCCCGCTTCTGCGTAAGCGCTTCTGCGCCAACATGTCCGCATTTATGGCCTCTACCCAAATCCTTCCTGGCCGCTTCTACGGTCCCTTTCTCGCTTCTGCGAGCTCGCACCTGCGGTGCCCACTCTGCAGGTGCAATTACACCAGTAGTAACAAACACTTCAGCTAGTTCTCAACTTACTTCCAAGTCCGTTAACCACCCGAAATCGACCCCGGGCCCCCGGGACCTCAACCAAACATACCAACACGTCCTAAAACACGATACAAACTTAGTCGAGCCTTCAAATCACCTCAAACAACATCAAAAACACGAATTGCACCCCAATTCAAGCCTAATGAACTTTGAAATTTCCAAATTCTACAAACGACGCTGAAACCTATCAAATCACGTCTGATTGACCTCTTTGCACACAAGTCACAAATGACACCACAAATCTACTCTAACTTCTGATAGTCCAATCCGACCTCAATATCAAAAAGTTCACTCCCAGTCAAACTTTTCAAAATTTCAACTTTCGCCATTTCAAGCCTAATTTTACTACAGACCTCTAAATCACAATCTGGACACTCTCCTAAGTCCAGAATCACCCAACAGAGCTAACAGAACCATCAAAATTAAAATCCGGGGTCGTTTACACATAAGTCTCCATCCAGTCAACTTTTCCAACTTAAGCTTTTAATTATGAGACTAAGTGTCTCAATACACTGCGAAATCACTCCGGACCCGAACAAACCAGCCCGATAAGTTATTAAAAATAGTAAAGCACAAAATGAGCAGGAAATGGGAGAACGGGGCTACAACTCTCAAAATGACTGGTCGTGTCATTACAGTATCTCAGAGATGAACTCATGTACTCACACTCTCAGAGTACTCAATCTCACTGTCTCACATTGTCCACTTATCATGCACAATCACTCGACATGATCAGTCACTCAGTACTGAATATGGCCAATCCAACCCAGGAAAGATCCATCCCGAATATATACATAGCAACTGCCAGTCAGTCACTCAGTACTGTATATGACCAATCCAGCTCGGGAAGATCCATCCCCAAATATAAATGCTTTGGGCAAGATCCATGCCTAGGGAAGATCCATACCTCAATATAAATCAACCGCGCTCATTAGGGGTGTATGCAGACTCCGAAGGGGCTCCTTCAGCCCAAGGACTATATCAAGCCAGTCATGACATAAATCAATGACACTTGCTGCTACGTGCAGCCCGATCCCATAAATATGTGTAGACATAAGGCTCGTTGCGGCGTGCAACCCGATCCACATATATAAAACCATAAGGCTCGTTGCGGCGTGCAGCCCGATCCACATATATACATATATCACTCACAGCTCAAGCCCTCAGCCTCATGCACTCATCAATATCTCCAATCTCTCGGGCTCACGAGGCCATAATACTAGCCTAAAAATGATGATATGATGTATAAATAAATAGCAACAGAGACTAATATATGATATGCTCAGTGGGTCCCAATAATACAAACATATGCCTAAGCATGATTTTCTAGCATGATGTACAGCTCAGGTGTTCTAACCTATAGAGTGCAGTGAAAATATCCAAAGAAGATAGCTACACAGTTCCATATAATCGACTAAATCACAATTCACACAATACATGCCCATACGCTGTCACCTAACATGCGCGTCACCTCAACATCAATCACATAACACAAAATTCGAGGATTTATACCCTCAGCACCAAGTTTAGAAGTGTTACTTACCTCGAACAAGCCAAACCCAAAACCAAGCAAGCCAGACGATGCTCCGAAATGCCATCCCGCGTACCAGCCTCTGACCGGCTCGAAACTAGACAAAAGCAACTCAAATACATCAAATAATGCCGAAGTAAACAAACTCAATCGATAAAGGTCGAATCTTTAATCAAAGCCCAAAAATCATCTCAAAAGTCCAAACCGGGCCCGCACCTCGGAACCCGACAAAACTCACAAAATCCGTCAACCCATTCAATTACGAGTCCAACCATACTAGCTTCATTCAAATCAACTCAGAATCGATGCTCAAAACTCAAAAATTCACTCTATGAAACTTTAGGCTAAAACCCCCCAATTTATCTTTTGAAACCCTCAATCAAATGCCGAAAACGAAGATAGATTCATGATATAAAATTAAAAATGAGTATAGAACACTTACCTAATTCATATAGGAAAAATCACCTCAAAAATTGCCCAAATCCGAGCTCCCCAACTCAAAATATGACCAAATGAACAAATTATTGGTATTAAATATTTTTTGTCCGACTATTCTATCTCGTTTCGTATGCCAAATAATCCCAAAACTCACTTTTCATACCTCCAATGGATTTCTTGTAAAATTTCAGTCAAGATTGGCTTTTGAATCACCCAATTTGGCCTTAAAATGAGGGAGATATGATATTTTCGTAATTATTTTACACCAGAAAATCAGCAACGAAAGAATTTTCATTTTAGCACCCAAAACTCATTCGGAACCTCATTTTGACCCGATATTGACCATGGTCAAACTCCAAATCTTTAACTTAACTAGTTTCTCAACCAATAATCCAAAACGCACCTGAGCCCCTCGGGACCCCATTCAATCATACCAACAAGCCTTAAAACATTATACGAACTTATTCGAAGCTTCAAATCACATCAAACAACATAAAAATGACGAATTGCACTTCAAATCAAGAATTAATGAACTTTTAACTTCCAAAACTCGCGCCAAAACATACCAAATCAACCCAGAATGAACCCAAATTTTGCACACAAGTCCCAAATGACATAAAAAGCTATTCTGATTCCCGAAACCACAATCTGAATCTGATATCCTGAAATTCAACTCTCGGTCAAACTTATGAACTTTTCAAACCTTCAAACTTCCACTTTCACCAATTTGTGCCGAAACCTTCTAGAAACATCCAAATGCAAATCCGGGCATATGTCCGAGTACGAAATCACCATCCAAACCTAACGAAACCATCAAAACTCCGTTCATATGTAAAATTCACAAACGCCAGATGTGACGACCCGGCCGGTTGTCTTAAGAATTAACGCCCCGATCCCCTATTAACTACTTCCCCCGAGTTTTATTTCTGCTATTTTGATTTGTCGGGACGTTCGGGTTTGAGTTTCGGAGAGTTATGGGACACTTAGTCCCTAAATGAGAGCTTAAGTGTTAGAAAGTTGACCGTAGTTGGAACAGTGTGAAGACGGCCTCGGAATGGAAATCTGATGGTTCCGTTAGCTCCGTTAGGTGATTTAGAGCTTAGGGGGCATGTTCGGATTGTGTTTTGGAGGTCCGTAGCTAATTTAGGCTTGAAATGCCGAAAGTTAAATTTTTAAAGTTTCCCGTTCGATCGTGAGATTTTGATCCGAAGGTCGGAATGGAATTCCGAGAGTTGCAGTAGTTCCATTATGTCATTTGGGATGTGTGTACAAAATTTCAGGCCATTCGGAGGTGGTTTGGTTGGGTTTTTGATCAAAAGCGTAATTCGAAAGATTTTGGAAAGCTTAGGCTTGAATCCGATGTGTTTTGGTTGATTTGATGTCGTTTGAGGTGTTTTGAAGATTGGTACAAGTTTGAATAAGGTTTTAGGATATGTTGGTGCCTTTGGTTGAGGTCCCGGGGGTCTCGAGTGTGTTCCGGATGCTCAACGGACCATTTTGGACTTGGAAAGGCATCAGATTTTGTTGGTATGGGTTGCAGACATTTTCTTCGTCACGATCCCGAAGGCTTAGGCGTGGCTGAGGGAATTTTGCTCTTTGCGTTCGCGTGAAGAGGAATGCGAACGCGTAGCTTTGGGCAGTGTTGAATCGCGAACGCGTGGGCTAGGACGCGTTCGCGTAGAAGAAATAAGGCGGCAGTGGTTGTTAAGTGTTTCTCTACGCGGTCGCGTGAAGCCAACCGCGATCGCGTAAGTCTGAGGGAGCTAGGCATCGCGTTCGCGGACGGGGTTCCACGTTCGCATAGAGTAACCTGAGGCGCGTGAATTTTTTGTTCTTCGCGATCGCGACTGGCCTTCCACGATCGCGATTAAGGGAAAAGATGGGCAAAATATAAAAATTTCAAAACGAGGGTTTAGCCATTTTTGAGGAAACTTAAGCTTGGGAGCTCGGATTTGAGCGAGGATTTGAGGGATTTTTAGAGATATCGATTGGGTAACGATTCCTAACTCCTTTTTGCTTGTAACCCATTAATCTAAACAAGAATTCATCATTTAATTTTGGGATTTGTATGAAAATTTGGGGAAAAGTTCTTAGACCAAGAAATTGAGTTTTGATTGGGGATTTGACATTGGATTTGGATAATTTTTATATGGTTAGACTCGTGAGAGTGTGAGGATTCTAGAAATATAAATTTTACCTGATTCCAAGACGTGGGCCTAAGGGGCGTTTTGGTCATTTTACCTAATTTTGCGTATTAGCTAAGAATTTAATTGTGGAATCAGTTACTTGAAATGTTATATACAATATGCAATTGAATTGAATAGATTTGGGCCATTTGAAGTCGGATACTCGTGGCAAAAGCATGGTTTCGGGTTGACATGCACTTGTTCGAGGTAAGTGGCTTGTCTAACCTTGTGTGGGGGATTTTTCCCTTAGGATTTGGTATATTTGTTAATTAAAATGCCTTGTACGTAAGGTGACGAGTGCGTACTTGTGCTAATTGTTGGAAATTCGGTTTTCATTAAGTAATACTAGTATGTTTACTTCCCTGTTTAGTTCTTGTACTATTTAAAGCCTGTGTTAGCTTAGTAAAAGCATGCCTAAGTGATTAAATTGCCTTAATTGTTTAACTGCTTTACCTGAAATCTGTGCAGCATGCTAGGCTAGACTATTTGTTTGCCTTAATATGAAGTTTGATAGTTTTCTGAGCATTTCTCATGTTGCTGTTGTGTGTTTAATTGGGACTACGGATGTGGGATTCTGGTAGCTCCCCCCCCCCCCCCCTTGTCTGTTTATATTTGGGACTACGGATGTAGGACTACGGTAGATCCCCCTGCACAGTTATATGGAACTACGGGAATGCACCCGGTAGATTCCCCCAGTACTGGGTATTTATATTTGGGACTACAGAACGGGATTCCGGTAGATCCCCGTGTATTATGAGCTGGACTACGGGACGGTATCCCGAGAGACTTATTGGATATGTATCTTTGAGACTTCAGGACGGTATCCTGGAAGATCCCCGGTGGATATTATTGATGTTGAGCTGTATTTTCTTTCGGTGTTTACACTATTTCTGCGTAGTTGTTGTTGTCCTTTATATCTGTGTTACTTTCATTGTTGCTCATAGTTATACTGTTTTCTGTTCTATACTGTCGAATTATAGCTTTTATTTAATCTCAGTAGGGCCCTGACCTTCCTCGTCACTACTCAACCGAGGATAGGCTTGGCACTTACTGAGTACCGCTGTGGTGTACTCATGCCCTTTCTGCGCATGTTTTTCATGTGCAGATCCAGGTACCTCTACTAAGGCTTACCATTCTTGAGGCGAGGCGATTCTATGGGACTTCGAGGTATATCTGCCACGTCCGCAGACCGAGGAGTCTCTTTCTATTCCTGCATTTAGTATGTAGCCCTTCTGTACTTTCTGTTCTTGTTAGACATTCCGGAGATTAGAGCTATGTAGTATTTTTTTCTCAACTTGTGGATCCGTGAGTTTCCGGGTTTTGGGATAGTGTATCAGATTTATTGAGGAGTTGTGTGTATATGCCGAGCGGCATTTAAATATTATTTCCTCCAGTTATTTTTTTGGCTTTTGACTATTTGTTCCGCAAGTTTAGTTTATTTTCCGCATTGTTAGGCTTACCTAGTCGTAGAGACTAGGTGCCATCACGATAGTTCACAGAGGGCAAACTGGGGTCGTGACACCAAACTTGGTCAACTCTTCCAAGTTAAAGCTTCCTAGTGGAGAATCATTCTTCCAAATCAATTTCGAATAACCTGAAAACCAAAACTGACAATTTATACAAGTCATAATATATCATGCGGAACTACTCATACCCTCAAACTACCGAGCAAAGTACAAATGCTCAAAACAACCGGTCAGGGCGTTACAGTTTTCTTGTTCGCAATTAACAAAATTAGATTACACCGAAATAAAAGTTACTGCAGCCACCCAAATGATAAAGAAATAACAAATGATGGTCGTCATAGCACACTTATTACCTCGACGTATAGTTAATTAAGCAAATAGAAAACTTTGATTACTCTTCACACATGCAATCACTTTAATTAGCGGGTGGTATTTCAAATGTTAACAACATGATGAAAGGAGCTAATTAATCTAAGAAAAAAAGGTACTTTGAACAAACAATTTTCCGTCGAAATGTGGTAGTATTTTTTCTTCTTATTATTTCTTTGTGTTATCATCCAATTAAGGACATATTCACGAGAGTGATTGCTGAAATAGAAAGACCAGAGCTGATCTTCAGATTGAAGAAGAGTTGCAAAGAATAAAGCAATTAATTTCGATCAAAACCTAATCAAAATTTATCTATGTTTATTGAGATTCAAAATAATGAAAATATTTCCACGACTAGTCGAATGAAAAAAAGGAAAATCAATGTCCAGCTTCAAACACTAATATACACTATATTACTTGTTCAGACTGCCTTATTAGCAAGTCTACAAGATTTAATACATAAGTATTTTAAGATTAATTGCTAGATGTCCTATTAATTAAATTATCAACTAACTAGGTTGAAAACTTAACCAATAATTAAGGAAAAACTTTTCCAT
>NW_017676635.1:16857-41692 GCF_001879085.1 Nicotiana attenuata
AAAAAAAAACCCCTTTAATTTTGGCTACAGGGAATATAATGCTATAAGTACAAGATCAGAGACAGATCTTGGATTGTAACGTGATAGATTCAATCCTTATGTTTGTACCGTTGAGCCCATAAACTTTATTTATTAAAATTTTGTGATCTTTTATGTATATATCTAAGAAGCTTGGATTCAATATAACTTGGATCTCATGGTGAAGCTTTTGTAAGGACGATCAACGTGAAAATATAACTAAAAAAGAATTAATGAATTTTGCACAGTACATTAAATATTATACTTTATCATGTTCCATTTTCATTTAAGACAGAACATATAAGAAAGATAAGAAAGTCAATAATTACGAGATAAATTTTCTCTAGTTTAGGTTTTGAAGGTTTTTGTTTCATAAACTATGAATATCGATTTATTAACCATATTAGTTCTAGATCATATACATACCTTTAGAGAAGGATTGTTTCCTCTATCTTAGATTTGACGTTAGCAAGTTGAAAGCCTTTGTCACGATCCAAAATCTACTAAGGGTCGTGATGGCACCGGATACCGCTGTCAGGTAAGCCGACCAAATTACTTAATTAAATTCTCATTTTAGTAATTTTGAAAACTATGATTTTCCTTCAATTTTACCAGTAAAAGATAATCGTTTCAAATCAAATATGAAAGTTAAGAAGTTAATACAAGATACCCCATAACCATCCCAGAACCCGGTGTCACAAGTGCATGAGCATTTACTAGGGAATGAAATAAAATACAAAACTGTCCGGAATACAAAGTGGATGGAAATGAAAAACACAGTAAAATATTCTGAAGGGGACTCTGTTGGCTGCGGGTCGGCTCGATAAGTGCAGCTCACCTAAGTCTCTGTATCAACCATGCCGCTGTGCCACTAAGCCACATATGAACCTGTGCAACAAAAATGCACAGCAAGTGTAGTATGAGTACGAAAACAACGTGTACCCAATGAGTATCCCGTCTAATCTTGAAGAAATAGAGACGAGAGGTCGATTTCGACACTTACTAGTAGTCTAATGATAATATAGTACAAGTGTGAGAAATTTATGGATTTCATAAAGCAAAATTAAACTCATAAAGTTGGAAAGTAGGTAAACAACTTCTCAAATAATAAAGGATTTCCAAAGATTTACTTTTCATTATCTTTATCAATTTATCTCTGGCCAGGAAAGGCAATTATCAACATTTAAAAATTCTCATGCAAGCAATACAAACATGCACATATCATGCCGATGTCGTACGGCCCGATCCAACATAAATATAAAATGTGCACTGCCGAGGGTCGAACGGCGCGAACCATAGATGCATCTATTACCCCGCTCGAGAATCATACATGCGACGCGGTCAAATTTAAGTAAACAATTACCCTGCTCGCTGATGATAGGCTATAATTGCATATTTTAGTCGCTTATTACACTCGAATTTACTGCACTTTAATTGAGTTTGCGCTTTAATCGCTAGTGTTTTGCACTAATTGTGTGTTTTATGCCTTGTAGGTGTGATTCCGAGCTATATAGATGTTATGGAATGAATTTAAGTGATTTGAAGCTTTGAAGTCTGAGTAAAAGCTCAAGGAATTAAGCAGGGATCGTGTTCGTGGGTCAAATTTGATAATTAAGTACGAACGAAGACTTGAGGAGGCATATTGTGCACTGTCTAGTAAAATAGACATAACTTTTTTCTCAGAACTCCATTTGGGCTCCACAATATATGGTTGAAAAGCTAATTCAAAGAGCTACAACTTTCATGTTTTACGTTTTTCCAACTTCCAAACGGAACAAGGTGAAAAACGCGGTCGCAACCGCGACCGCGGAACTGACCGCGGTAGAAAATCAGAGAACTTGTCTGGCCGCGGTTCTACCGCGTTTTGGCCGCGGTCGCGCCGCTCCAGGCATCAAAAACAAGTCCTATTTCGCCCGGAACAAGTTTATTTCGGCCCTACACTATTCCAACTTGTATAAAAGGGGTCCTAAACCTATTTGGAAGAGGAGGAGATATATTTTGAGACATAGATTCGACCTAAGGAGGCAAGAACACATTGGGAGCAAGGCGGAGAATTCTTCTACGAGTTTTTCCTTCCTCTTCCTATTTTTTTCATTGTTGGTTATGACTTTTAGTATTGTAGTTTTACATATTATTATGAATAGCTAATTTGTTATCTAGAGTTTTGATAGAACCTTTTGTAGGATAAATTCTTGTTATGTTTTTATATAATTGAGCCATAGCTTTTCTCTATTTGTTCAACTACGTTTATATTGTGGTTGGTTGAAGAGCTCTCAATTAGCTGTGCCTATTTAGTATGCATAACTCGGGAGAGAGTGTATATTTAGGTAATTGTTGAACAACACCACTCCCAGAATATATGAGGGATCAATAACCGAGGGTTTAAAGGTGGGATTAGGGATAACGAAGTCTTGGGTGCGATCTGAAGTGAGCTGTATTAAAAGCCAGCTAGCGTAGCTCGGGAGAGTGCGTCTAGTACATTGTCGTAATTATTCGGGAGAGATTTACGGTAATAAGAGTGCTCATGATCGGTAGAGAATACTTAGGCGAAATTATAGAAGACATAGCGGGAAGGATTCCGAAAATTAGGGAAATCATAACTCTAGACCTCCTTAATCTTTTCTCTAACCCTCAGTATCGTTAGTTGTTAATTTATAATTTTAATTTATTAGTTAATTAGTTAAACACAAGAATCTTACTATCTATAAGTTAGGAATTGTTCAAGCTTGTCTTCTTGGTGATAGTGAACAGTTGTAGCTAAACCTTAGTTCTCTATGGGATTCGACTCCGGACTTGTAAACCGGATTATATTTGCAGCGACCGCTTAGTCCTTTTTATAAGGCATAGTTGGGCGTGATCACTCGCGAATCATACATGCGATGCAGGTACACATAGAAATACATGCTCAAACAGCCCATTAAGAATTTATCGTGGAACGTTTATCCAAGTAAAAGCCAATTCTCTTTTAGCGATCTAAGAAAATGAAGTTTAAACCTTTTAGAAATTCACCTACCGATTCGATAGGATTTAAGCAACTCAACTGCCAACAAGATTACAGATATTCCAAGTATAGCATGCTTTTGGGTCCTAGACTACCCGGACATGCATATAATATTAGCTACGCACGGACTCTCGTCACCTCGTGCATACGTAGCCCTTACAAATAGAAGTACACAATCGATTATTTCACCTATGGGGACAATTCCCTCTTACAAGGTTAGAAAGGAGACTCACCTCGCTCCGAAGCCTATATTCCGATTCAAGAACGCGCTCAAACCTCCAATTCGGAGCCGAACAATCCAAAACTATTCAAACAGGGTAATAACTAGTCAATACATGCTCAAAAGTTCATATTCTAATTGTTAAACAAATTTCCCAACTCTAAATGCAAGGTTCCTAAAATTCATCCCCGAGCCCACGTGCCCGGATTCCGAAAAATTTTGAAGAAACTTGTTACCCATAACCTAAGGATCAAGAACATATGATTTTTGCTCCATTCCCTAACAAATTTCGTGGTTAAATCTTTTTTTTACCAGCTTCTAGGTTTTTCATCTACAAACCCTTGATTTTCCCTAATTTTCACATGTTAATCTACCCATAATCTATGTATTTAACTCATGTTGTGTAGAAATTACCTACCTCAAACTGCTAGGTGAAAACCCTCTTCCAAAAGCTCTAAAAATCGCCTAAGAGGATGAAGAAAATGAGCTAAATGGTCTAAGTCTCGAAATTAATAGCTGGACACAGCTCTCTGATGTCGCATTTGCGACAGGGGGACCGCAGATGCGACTTCGCAAATGCGAAGATCTCATTGCAAATGGGACCCCCGACTGAACTGGCCTACTTCGCAAATGCGATAAGGGTTTCAAAAATGCGAACCCTTCAGGCCGCGCAAAAGCGAACCAAATGTCGCAAATGCGAGCCATCCCCCTAGCCGCCCAGGTCCGCAAATGCGAACATAACCTCGCAAATGCGAGGTCGCATTTGCGACCAATACATCGCAATTGCGATCATACCAGTATCAGCAATCCTATGTCTTAGCAAATCACATCGAAGCTATCCCGAATCACACCCCAGCCCCCTGGGGCTCCAAACCAAACACCCTTACAAGTCTTAAAACATAACACAGACTTGCTCGAAGCTTCAAATCATATCAAACAATGCTAAAACCATGAATCACACTCCAATTCAAGCTTAATGAACTCTAAAATTTCAAACTTCTACCTTCGGTGTTTGAACCTATCAAATCACATCCGATTGACCTAAAATTTTGCACACAAGTCATATTCGACATTACGGACCTACTCCAACTTCCGAAATCGGAATCCCCCCGATATCAAAAAGTCAACTCTCGGTCAAACTTCCAAAAACCTTAAAATTTTTATCTTTAGCCAAATGACTCCAAAATGACCTACAGACCTCCGAATTCACTTCTGATCGCGCTCCCAACACCAGAATCACCATACGGAGCTACTCCCAGACTCGGATTCCCAAATGGACATCGATAACCATGAAATGCACTTCAACCCAAACTTATGAAATTCTTCAAAAAATGCTAACTTCCACAATAGGTGTCGAAACGTTCCCGGGTCTTCCAAAACCCGGTCCGGACATACGCCCAAGTCCGAAATCATCATACGGACCTGTTGGAACCTTCAAATCCCAATTCCGAGGTCGTTTACTCAAAAATCCGATAATAGTCAATTTTTTCAACTTAAAGCTTCCGAAATGAGAATTCTCTTTCCAAATCAACTCTGAACTTCCCGGAATTCAATTCCGACCGTGCGCGCAAGTCATAATACCTGAAATGAAGCTGCTCATGACCTCAAACTGTTGAACGACGCGCTAGAGTTCAAAACGAACGGTCGGGTCGTTACCGCCTTGCCTCGACATTTGTTTCTTATTTTTGTCGTAGAATAAAATCCAACCACGTTGGTGTTTTTCTTTCTTAAAAATGGTTAGTTCTTCCTTAAATTGTTTTTTTCATTCGTGTATTCATTTAATGAAGGTGTTATTATTGCTCCAACTTCAAGCCAAGGTTGTTCTAATCAATAAAATATACGTAGAAATGTAACTCAAGAAATAAGTAAAGAAAAGTTAGTGACCCAATGAAGAGGATGAAAATCTTCTATTGACTAAATTTAGAGAATAAAGTTATTATTAAGAAGCTAATTTACTTCAATATACCTTTTTAAGAAAATCCGGACTGATGATCTTAAAATCTTTATAGAAGATGATATATAATCAAGAATACCGGTAATAAGTAAGCACATTTAATCCTAAACCCAACAGAAAAAGAGCAGAAGAAAGTCTTGCAAAAATCACAATACATTTGCTATATTATAATCTCCTAGTACTACTGGAATGCAAAAGTGGAGAATAACCTCCTTATTGCAAAAAAAGAAAAAAGAAAAAAAAAAAAAAAGAAACCGATGCCACTTAATTTTTGAGTTTTCTAAATTTTCCATGTATAACACACACAAAATCATCTAACGCCTTTGGACTTTTCTTGATACGTTTGCTACGTCTTAGGCTCTCTTCTCCTGCAAATTTTGTCCCTTGATCAATCATCACATTGGGAGTAGATTTGTCAACCTTTTCTTTTTGATTTTTTCCAATATCAACCTTTTCTTCATTTTCACAGTCGTCACAAACCCAATATACAAATTCTTTAAAGGAAAACTTACACAAATGTCCCATATAAATCTCAACTTACCAACCTCTAGCCATTAGTCATAGACTTACCAAAACTAGCCAACAAAAATTGAAAATCCAAATAATAGGGTTCTTTCTATCAAAGAATCACATGCAAAAATCACCTTCCATATTTTTAAGGGTGATTAGCAACATTAGATACAAGACGGAAAAGAAATTTCATGGACGGGGTAGCAAATAAGGTGATGAAATATAAAAATTTATACAATATTCCAAAATTTTAAACAAAACAGGAACTTTTTCAATGGGTATAGTTGAAATTCATTGAAAATATATAGATAAGTCAATATACAAAATTTGAGGAAGATTGGAGGTGATTTGGACTAGTTTTGTATCAAAATTCTTAATTAAATCGAGTTCAAAAAAGTCTTCTGCGACACATGTATCACGCATGTATCTCACACACAGGTTTACATGGATATACACGTGATACACAATTGATACAAATATGATACATATGTGATACACAAATGATACACATATCATTTTTTTCATGTTCAGCTTTTACTTCGAATTTTCAATTCAAACGACTTCAAAACTTCACCAAATCATCCCAAAAATGAGATTCAAGCTCCTTAAGTTGTGCCCAATCTATTCTAATAACACCCACTCAAAACAAAGAAAAATTTGATAATTTTTTTGCTACAAATAGCTAATTGGCTAATTTGACTAATATTAGTAATATTTTATCAATTGACCAATTTTTGTAATGAGCTACTTATAAATGGACATAGCTAATAATTTTCCTTCTTTAAATGTCACTTTTTCAAGGCAGCACCGATGCACACCAAATTCGAGACATTTCACACAGTAAACGAATGAGTTTAAAAATCCTTTATTCCACAATTTAGACATATCGTAACCTTTGATTTTTCTGGCACATAACTGACTGCCATATGATCTACTTAACTAAAATAATAAGTCAAATTAACTTGAACTATCAAGATCAATATTATAGATTGCAAATAGAAACTAAGTGATTAACAACTGAATGCATATGGAGATCATAAGGACAAATTTAAAATAGATTGTGACTGGTCAAATAAAGAAACAAAATTAATTATTACCCTTAATTAAAATCTATGAATGTGATTTCCTTAACAAAATCATGTTTTTGGTAGGTTATTAAGTTAGACATTTCTTAGGTCTAATTTTGATTTCTGAAATTGCAAGAAGTAGCATTTTTCAAGCATCCCATATTCTTCTGTTTTGGATATTTCTATCCCCTTCAAAAGTTGGTAAAGAATAACCAAAAGGCCATAATAGATAAATAAATAAATAATTCAGAAGTAACTGTAATTAAAATATCAATATTTTTTAAAAAAAATTTCAACAATTAATATGATTCCATTTGTAGCCAGATTATAGTACAACTCTTATTAGGCTGGATTTTTACGCGCGAATATGTGTGAATTTGCAATTTACAAGAAAAATCATAAATATCGTCCCCCCTCACATCGACTATAAAATAATATTCATCCTCGAACGAGAAAAGCTGATGAGTCAAATATATTTAAACTATCAAGATTAGTGTTATAGATTACAAAGTAGGAAATTGAATCGTTAACAAATGAATGCATATAGAGATAACAACTTTTTAAGGTATTTAAATGTTGACTGGCAAATAAAGAATTCTTTTAATGATTTACTCATTCTATGATGTTTGGTTTCTAACTAAGATTATTTTCTTGAAAGGATTTTTAAGTTTGAACAGTTTTGGTCTAATTTTAGATTCTGATCAAATCAAAGGTAAATCAATGCAAATATAGAAAGTTATTTACAAGATCCCATATTTTATCTTGTAAAACCCCCTCACACCAACTATAAAAACCCTTCTTTTGTTCCCTTGTTTTCCATACCTCAATTGCATTCTCTATTCCTCTCTATACATTTCTTCTATTATGAATGTTATATTTCAGCTTTTTTTTTATGTCCCACAAAATGCCCAAACATTGATCGTTCTGGCATATATCATCATATGAGCATGGTACATCTGGTAATTATCTTTTTTATAATCGGTATTTTAACCAAATTGTTTGAGCACATACATCGTATACGAGAACATTAAGTAAGTTGATAATCTATATTGGACTTCAAGTAATACTTTTTTTTCCCTTGAGAACCTAAGTAGTAATATGCTCCTCGACCTGTTGGGCATCAGGCTTCTCCTTTTGTTTTTGTTTTTCCTAAAATCTCAAGGGAATTAGCACCAGCAAGTTGGTACAGTGATCTCGGGGTTTCCGTTTGTTTATCTTTTCTTAAAAGAAAAACTTACGTCAAACGCAATATCTATAAATCACTGCACCAACTTTGTGATACAAATTTTAAGGAGATTTTAGAAAAAAGAAAAATAAAAGGAAAACTCGATGTCCGACAAGTCAGGCGCATAACTCTAGGTTCTCTAGGGAGAAAAGGAGTAATTATTATCTGAAGTTCAAGTAGAGATTATCACTTACTTTATGTTTGTGTATGATGTATGTGTTTAAATTAATTGGTTAAACTACCGATTAAGGTGCATTGAAGAAAGTGCCCTCAAGTTTATTGCTTAATTACATGTTTACTCTATTCCAATTGTAATTATCTTATTTTAGTCCCTGTCGTTTAGTTAGACTGATGAGATTAGCAATATTATCGCACAAGCTCCTTGCTAGTTTTTCACTTATCTCATATTTTCAGATTGCAGTTACAGAGATTTTAATATGGATGCCATACAATAATTTCAGAGCAGTGGAAACTATTAATCTTCAAATCCTTCTTTGGGACCATTGAACATTGAATCAAAATGAAACTGTTTCAAAGTAATACAACAATTTAATTGTGAAGATAGCAAAACCACCTGAAGATTATGTAAGAAATTTTACAAAAGTACCCAAAGTAGCTCAATAAATAAAAATGAAATCAAACCCAAAAAATGTAGGGTTTTGATTTTTTGACAGGCAAGATCAACACAAGATAACCCTCGACTTTTGATACTCCAATCGTATTGCAGAAGTAGTCATAATCTCTAGTTTGACTTTAATAGAGGTTATTATCAAAAGTCTTTCTTCTTCAAGTACTTAATAATAGATCTTTTCCTTCTCTTTTTTTTAAGTTAATCAAAACATTCTTGCTTGTGAAGATGCTAAGTAAACTCGTTGCTGTATATTAAAAAGTTACAAGCAAGAGGGAGATGAGGAATTACCTCGTCAATGTAAATCAAAGAATGGTGTGACCACATTTATACAAAATTCAATCATATAAACATTAAGAGGATTAGTTTCTCTTTTCTAGATGTTAAATCAAAATAAAGAGAAAATATCTTATCAAACGATAGAAAGAATTTTTTAATCACGGAAAGTTCATTAGGTTAAATAAAATTTGAGGAGACAACTGGTAATTATGATTGGGTTAGCAGAAAAACTATAATTATTCTTGTTATTCTTTGAACACAAGAAACCTTCAACAACGGAAGAAAGAAACTTGAGATGACACAAGGCTCTGTAGGATCGTATACTTTATGGCATCTTTGGGACATAAAGAAAGATTGATATCACTCAAGAATGAAGCAAGAGCATATAAGGGTGAAACGAAATTTATATATATCAGTTCAAGGCAAATATATATATGTTTAACCAAAAATTGGGATTTCGATCAAAGCTTTATTTTAGAAAACTCGGGTTACTAATAATCAAGCAGAAATAGGAATAATTGATAGAAAAAACAGCTGAATAGGAAGCAAAGTAAATCAATATATTTCAATAGTATTCCGTGTGTTTACAAATGTTCAGTCTTCACCTTTTTATAGCTATCTCTAAGTAATACGTTTTTTTCTTTCCATAATGGAGTCATTATGGATAATTAATGCCATTTAATATAGCGTTATAATTGGTAATCATAACTGATTTCATATAGATTACATAACGTTTTCCGTAATTAATGCCTATTAATTACCAATAATATGTATCTATACTCTTTTTGCTATTTAGGTTCTCTTCTGATGCGATTCCTGAATATTAAGAGGTTCGAGCACCTATCCATTCTGATTTCCTTGAATCTCTGCCATGCCTGTTGAAGCTCATGCCTCTTCAACTATTCTTTGCCATCTGTCACTCTTTGACCAGTCTACGTGTCATGACATGTCACCTTACAATTAATTCTATATATGGACTTAATTTTTCCCAATACAGATAGTCCCCCCACTTGCCATTTATTCATCAATAGAATATTTGGGAAGTGGATCTCTTTAAAGCGGGAATATTTGCCGCCATTAATTCTTCTCTGGAACTGACGCTTCATATGTCACTTCTATTTAATGTTCATGACACGTGGCATCTCCCGATTAGTTCTGCAACTTTTCAGCGCCTTTTAGGGCTTTTTACGACTTTATCAATTACGAAACGACGGCTTCCATCGTGACGTTTCCATCATTGCACCTGTTCCTTTGATGGTTGCTTCTGAGTATAAATATAACTTTTCATCTTTGTCTTTCTCATAGAAGGTTTAGAATATTGAGTTTTTGTTTTCTTCTTCCTCGTACTACTATGTCTTCTTCAAACCCTAACCCTCGGAGGGTCCCCATTGTTGATAATCTTCCTCTTGCTCCTGTTAGAAGTAGGAGAGGAGGAAGACTTCGTAGTTTAGGATCTTCATCATTATGTGGCCCTTCTCCTCCTTCAACGAGTTCTACTCCACCTTCTAGAACTAGAGGCTCTCTTTCCTAGAGGTCTGCGTCTAGAAGTAAAGAGCCCAATGAACCTCTTCGTGAACCTTTGGTAGATGAAATTATTTCTGCTGAACTATCTTTTTTCAATGATAGAGAATCCATCAGAAACCAAATTTCTTCTATGTCTTCATTAGATCGTGCTGATATTTACCCATCTCAAATCACTGAAGGTTTGATTTCTGTGGTTCGTAGGGATTTCCATTGGAGTCATGATTTCCCCATTATAATTCTCAATGCAAACCAAAGAGTTACTTCTTACTTGACTGGGTTTTCTTTTCTATATACATACCCTTTTACACTGAATTTCAAGCCCCCTATTGACCCTGTTATCATCGAATTTTGTCGTTTTTTCGACATTTGTTTGGGAGAAATTGGCCCCATCATGTGGAGGGTTGTTGCTTGTTTGAGGCATTTGGCCAACATGGCTGGTTTGCCTTTTCCATTTGATCCATCTTTATTCTCTCAAACTTTTCCGCCATGGAATTTTTACTTTAGTGGCGAGAAGCAAGAGAGTTCTGGTTAGCCGAGAGGACGATAAAGACCGTGGCTGGTATGCCAGGTTTGTTGCTGCTCCCACTATTGGTTTAGTGGGTGAAGAAAATGTTCCATTTCCTGAGAAGTGGAATTTTGCACGTAAGCTTTCTGTTTATAACTTTCTATACCTTTTTCTCAATTTTACCTGCTATCATTTTAACTTTCTCTTCTTTTTCAGCAACCATGGGAATTGTTGATGAGATTTCCAATTTCCGTGGTTGGGTAGAAAAGTTGTTGAATGTTACTCCGATGGAAGGTAGATCATGGAAAAACCGTTCTCATCGGTTTGGTTGGAAAATGAAGACTCATGGTAGATACTTTTTTCTCTTATATCTGTTGTATTTTTCTTTTTCCTTTGGAATTTGTTTTGATCCTTCTTTTTATCAGGATTTTCTATTAAAGGTATAAGTGCTCAGGCTGTCGTAGCTTCTAGAGTTTCTTTGGAAAGAGCTCAAGAGATAATCTTGGGTTCTTCATCGAAAAGGAAGGCTGCAGCAGTCCAAGACTCCGAAGAAGAGGAGGAACAGGATGGGTGTTCTTTGATAAAAAGGCCGCGAGCCAAAAGACGCGTCTTTTCAGATGATGAAGCGTCCCCTCCCCATTTTGTTCCTATTACCGAGCCTATTGAAGCCACGGTAATCTCTGATGATGACACTCACATGACAGCTCATGACTCTATGGATCAACTCTTTGCTCGTGGGTTCAATAGTGAAAGTTTGGGTTTGATTTTTGATAAAGTACCCCTTGCCTCATTTTCCATACTTGCTCCTGTGACATCTTCTTTACCGGTTGTGACTGTTGCCGTTGTTGCTCCGCCCCAAGCTGTTTTGTCTCCTTCCACAGTTCCTCCTACAATTGTCCATCATACTGAGGTTGGTTCCTCAAGTGGAGGTGAAGCTATGAAGCAAGTTATCATCGAGGTTCCTGCCGATGGTAACCTTTTGAGGAAATCAGGTCGGGCTGATGTGTGGTTGAAACCTCTGATCGGTCCAGTTGAGAAATCCAAGCTTGAGAGTCACAACTCTTCAACTTGGATGAATGATATAGTGCAATCATCTTTAAAGGTGTCCCTTTTCATACTTTATTACATTTTTCTTTTATTAAAGTTCTTACCCTTTTTCTTTTAGATCAATCTAGTTGGCACGGAGATGATGAAGAGAATTTCCCACACGGAGCAATTAATGCATGATTATCAAATTGAAGTGGACAACTGGAGAGAACAATGAAAGCCTTCAAATTGATATGGAAGTGTTGGAAGAGAGCAAGTGCATCTTAGAGCAGCAATTGAAGATTTTGACTTCAGAGTTGGCAGTTGAGAAGGCTTCCTCAAATCAAGCTGATAAGGACAAGAACCTCCTTGAAACATCTTTTTCTGAGCAACTCTCCAAGGCCAATGAAGAAATCAGAGAGCTGAGAGCTTTGCTAAGTGAAAAAGAAGCCTATGCCGGTGAACTCGTACAAACACTTTCTCAGACCCAAGAAGATCTCCGTGAGTATTCTAATAAGGTCAGTTTTTTAGAAAGTTCACTCTCTCCTCTGCAAGCTTCTTATAATTCTGCCATGGCTGAGAATGACAAGCTTAAAGATGAGATTGATCAACGAGAAAAAGATTATGAGATCCTTAAGGACAAGACTGCAATTGAAGTGAATTGGGCAATTTTAAACACACGTTGCGATACCCTGGTGGAAGCTAGCCAAGAGGGCTTTAACTTGAGTGCTGAGCTAGCTAAGATAAATGAAACTATTGAAAAGACTCAGAAAGGTCAAGATTTTCCTTCTCCCGTGGCTGATACTCCTGAGCATATTGAATATGATATGGTACGGTGAATGTTCCAACTCCTTCAAGCCAACTCGAACCTTCTGCTGCTAGTGATCCTGCTTTAGATCCTTCTTCAGCTCCTCAGTGAAAAGTTTATGACATGTTACTTCTCTTCTTTTTTTTCTTTTGGTGGAATGTAGTTTAAACCCCTAGTCCCATTTGGGGGTTTAGTTTTTGGAAATGGCAAGTCCCCGGACCTTTTCGGGGCATTTTGTATAAATGACAAATAGTTTATGACTAGGTTCGTACTTAGTCCAAACTTTTAATATTAAGAAGTTTTTGCTCTAACTGGAGCTTCTGTTTTTCTTATTCTTGCCTTTAAACTCAAGGACTTGTTAGTTAATTCGTGGGTTTATGTTTTACCCTTTTTTGCATTTTTTTTATTTTATAAATGTTTTTATTAACTTCATGGATGTCTTAATCAAACATGAATTTTACAAAAGAGGGCCTGTCACGACCCGGATTTCCCACCCTCGAGAGTCGTGATGGCGCCTACTCGTAGAAGCTAGGCAAGCCGCTAAATAATGAATCACTAAATATCTCATTTTAGCCCCTTTTAACAATTTGGGTTAACAGGTAATCAGCATTGAAATATTAATGATAATGAAAATCAAGCGGAAGACTTACTTTGATAAATTAACTAAAGCTAGTACGACAATGCCGACGTCCGTCTCTACCCGGAACCCGGTGTCACAATATCACAGACTGTCTATGAATGCTACAAGCAAGTGTCTGAAAAGAGAGTACAATCTGTCTCAGAACAACTGAAAACAGAATACATAATAAGATAGAAGAGAACGTCGGGCCTGCGGACGCNCCGTCGCTGGTGCTGCTGCTCCGGGCTGAGCTCTGTCCCTACCTCGGCCTCTAGCACGGCCTCGGCCTCGCCCTCTGCCCCTTGTGGGAGCTGCTGCTGGGGGCTCGGGCTGTTAATCAACAGATGAGGAAACGCGTGTTCTCGGCATCTGCGAAAGAACAGAGTAGAAATTCAATTAGCAATGAGAAACCAAACCGCACGACAGGAAAGAATAAATGTGAAATTTTTCCTAACTCTGTAGCCTCTCGGGAATAAATGCAGACGTCTCCATACCGATCCCTCAGACTCTACTAAGCTTGTCCATGAATTTTGAGACCTATGTAACCTAGAGCTCTGATACCAACTTGCCACGACCCGGATTTCCCACCCTCGGGAGTCGTGATGGCGCCTACTCGTAGAAGCTAGGCAAGCCACGAAATAAAGAATCACAAACTATCTCATTTAAGCCCCTTTTAACAATTTGGGTTAACAGATAATCAGCATTGAAATATTAACGATAATGAAAATCAACGGAAGACTTAAACTGATAAAATAACTAAAGCCAGTACGACAATGTCGACATCCGTCTCTACCCGAAACCCGGTGTCACAATATCACGGACTATCTATGAATGCTACAAGCAAGTGTCTGAAAAGAGAGTACAATCTGTCTCGGAACAACTAAAAATAGAATACATAATAAGATAGAAGAGAACGCCAGGCCTGCGGACGCCTGTAGGACTACCTCAGGATCTCTAGCTGGACCAAAGGCTGCCACCCAAAGCTATGGTCCAAAAGCTGTCGCTCCGGGATCTGCACATAGTGCAGGGTGTAGTATCAGCACAACCGACCCCATGTGCTAGTAAGTGCCTAGCCTAACCTCGGCGAAGTAGTGACGAGGCTAGGACCAAACCACCAATTAAACCTGTACAGTTATTTAATATGCAACGGAAAATAAACAGGAACAACAAGTGAAGATGGGAGGGTGGTGCATGCTGCGGGGGATATATCAACATCAATAGTAAATCAAGAAAAAAAATTGCATAAGGACAACTTAGAATTTACAACAAAACAATAAGGAACTGGTAACCAATCTATAAACACGTTATATCACCAATTGTTGCGGCGCACAACCCGATCCCAACACTGTTGCGGCGTGCAACCCGATCCATATCATTTATCACTGTTGCGGCGTGCAACCCGATCCATTTATATCATTGTTGTGGCGTGCAACCCGATCCACATATAATATTGTTGCGGCGTGCAACCCGATCCATTTATATCATTGTTGCGGCGCGCAACCCGATCCACATATACAATCAACAATCATAACAAGAGTCCCGGCAAGGGATCAATAAAGAACTATACTATTCTGGTAAGGGAATCGAGAGTATAAGTAAATACGTCCCGGCAAGGAAGAAACAGCTATAACCAATCTTGTTCCAACATCTAGCTACCTCAGCTAACACCAATACTCAACCATAAGTAATTTACACGACAACAATCTTAATCCTTGCTCAATACCAAAAATCATCAATTTAAGCATCCGTAGTATTATTTAAGAACACAATAAAGTACAATTTAAGGCTCACGGTCATGCTCGACACCAACGTATGGATACTCGTCACCATGCTTATACGTCGTACTCAACAAGAAGCAAGTAGCAAATAGGAGACAACTCCTAATCCCTCAAGCTAAGGTTAGACCAAACACTTACCTCAAACTTCCACGGCTAACTCAAGCCTCAAACACCGCTTTTCCTTTAAAATTCGCCTCCGAATTACTTGTATCTAATTCAAGTTAATATAAAAACATCAATAAATGCTAAATAAATCAACTCCAATGCATGAAAATAAGTTTTCCAAAGTTTACCCAAAAAGTCAAAAATCTCCCCCGGGCCCACATGGTCAAAACCCGAGGTTCGAACCAAAACCCGATTACCCATTCACCCCTGAGCCCGGATATATAATTGGTTTTGGAATTCGACCTCAATTTGACGTCCAACTCCCCAAATTTCAATATTCTTAGGTTTTTCCAAAAGTTCCCAATTCCACCATGAAAACCCTAGATTGTAGGATGAAATCTTGTAAAAAGAAGTTAAGGAGTAAAGAAAATGAGTTAGAAATCATTTACCAATATTTTGGGAACAAAGGTTGTTTGAAAAATCGCCTCTTATGTTTTTGGGGTTTTGAAAAATGAAAGATAACTGAAAATCCCTTCTAAATATATCCCTCTCCGACCCCCTGTGCGGACCGCACAAAATCGAGTGCGGCCGCACAGCTCTCCATGTGGACTGCAGTGACATGCTTTAGTATTTTGGCCTTAACTTTCTCTACAGATGTCCAAATTGTGATTTCTATACCTTTCTGGAAACTAGACACGAAGGGCTACAACTTTCATTTTTGAATCATCTCAATATTACTTGTTTAAGGTCAAATTGGTCCCTAATTTATGTCCCTAAATGTTTACCCAGTCTATTAAACTAACAAGGTATATAAGAATCAAAAAGCTAACTAACCTAACCTAACAATTTAAGAAAATATGGGAGGAAGAGAAGCTAAAAGCTAAGAAGAACGAAAATTAAAGGAAGTTACCAAAATTAAATAAGTAGGAGAAAGATTAATGTACCAGATTATGAGATGTATTGAAGTAACTAAGTTCCAGCAGTTAATTTACGAGCAAATGAGGGAAGTGAACAGTGATTATAACTCTGAGATTCAAATTCGCGAAAAGGGTAAAAGGAGGCCCTCAGGGTCTATTTATAGAAAAGACCCTGGGGCGCAGCCTCACCTACCAGTGCAGACCGCACAAAATGGACCGCGGTCCGCACTGGGCTGTTATGTACAAGTTTGAGAAGGCAGCCCTCTGTGGTCCGCACAAAATAGATTGCGGCTGCAGAGGCCCACCGCGGACCGCACAAAATGGACTGCGGCCACGGTGGCAAACTTCAGAGAGCATTTTTAAAACCCTTGACCAGTGTGGACCGCACAAAATGGTAGTACGGCCACACTGGAAACTTCAGAGACCTGTGCATTTTTTCAATTATGGCCTGCACTGCATCAACTCAACCCTGTAACATCTCACAACCAGTTAGCCCAAAAAACATTCCTATACTACAAAGAAAATCAAAGAAAACAAGAAGAAAAAGACATGGGTTGCCTCCTAAGAAGCGCCTGATTTAACGTCGCGGCACGACGCATGTTACTATCCAATCATTTGAAATGAACAACAGCCACCCCAAAGACTTCACCATTTTTGTTTTTCAAATCAAGAGCGCCAAAGGGGGTCACCAACACAACTTCAAACGGTCCACTCCATTTTGATTTATGCTTTCCCGGAAACAGACGTAACCGGGAATTGAACAAGAGAACCAAATCACCAACTTTGAACTCCTTTCCACGAGCATATTTATCATGAAGGTACTTCATCTTGTCCTTATACAAGGACGAACTAGAGTAGGCATGGAACCGGAATTCATCAAGTTTATTGAGTTGTTCAACACGAAGATTGGCCGCAACATCCCACTCAAGATTAAGCTTCCTCAAAGCCCACATGGCCTTATGCTCCAACTACACTGGTAAATGACATGCTTTCCCAAACACTAACCCGTACGGCAACATACCAATTGGGGTCTTGTAAGCGGTCCGGTAAGCCCATAGCGCATCATCTAACTTTTTAGACCAATCGGTCCTATTGGCATTGCCGGTCTTGGACAAAATGCTCTTGATCTCCCTGTTAGACATTTCCACATGGCCACTTTCTTGAGGATGATAAGGCGTAGACACTTTGTGGTTGACACCATACTTGGAAAGCAAGGCATCAAAAGCTCTATTACAAAAATACCATCCTCCATCACTAATAATTTATCGAGGTGTACGAAACCTTGTGAAAATACTCTTCTTCATAAATGCCACCTCACTCCTAACTTCATTGTTGGGCAAGGCCACCGCTTCGACCCATTTTGACATAATCAACCGCAACAAGAATATAGGTGTTTCCACACGAGCTTACAAAAGGGCCCATAAAAACGATACTCCATACATCAAAGATATCAACTTCAAGAATGATGTTCAGAGGCATCTCATCTTTCTTGGAAATCCCGCCCGCTCGTTGACATTGATCACATCTTTTTACTAGATCACTTGCATCTTTGAACAAGGTTGGCCAATAAAAACCACAACTCAGAACTTTCGAAGACGTCCTCTCCCCTCCATGATGACCACCATAAGGGGAGGAATGACAAGCCTCTAGAATGCTAAATTGCTCCTCCTCAGGTACACACCTCCGGATGACTCCGTCGGTGCAAATCTTGAACAAGTATGGCTCGTATCAATAGAAGTCCAAACTATCCCGTTTGAGCTTCTTCCTTTGGTTAGAAGAGAGCTCACACGGGATGATGCCAGTCACAAGGAAATTAGCAATGTCCGCAAACCATGGTATATCACACATCGACACAGAAAGTAGTTGCTCATCAGGAAATGTATCATTGATCTCTAGGCCATCACACGGTCTTCCTTCCTCCTCCAAGCGGGACAAATGATCCGCCACTTGGTTCTCACTACCTTTCCGGTCCACTATCTCCAAATCAAACTCTTGAAGTAATAAGACCCATCGCATCAGTCTAGCTTTGGAGTCTTTCTTTGTCATCAAATATCTAAGAGCTGCATGATCGGTGTGCACTATGACTTTGGCTCCTATAAGATATGGCCGAAATTTTTCCGTGGCGAACATAATAGCCAATAATTCCTTCTCAGTCACCGTGTAGTTCCTTTGAGCTTTATTCATAGTCTTGCTCGCATAGTACACTGGATGAAATATTTTTTTCACTCTTTGACCCAAAACTGCCCCAACCGCAACATCACTCGCGTCGCACATGAGCTCGAAGGGCAAGCTCCAATTAGGTGCGGTAATGATCGGGGTAGTGGTCAACTTAAGCTTGAGAAGCTCAAATGCTTCCATACATCTCTCATCAAACACAAACCTTGTATCCTTTTCTAGCAACTTGCAAAGAGGATTCACTACCTTCGAAAAGTCCTTGATAAACCGCCGGTAGAACCCTGCATGCCCAAGAAAACTCCTCACCCCCTTGACAGAAGTGGGGGGAGGAAGCCTTGAAATTACCTCCATCTTGGATTTGTCTACTTCAATCCCATGCTTTGAAATTTTGTGGCCCAACACTATGCCCTCTTCAACCATGAAGTGACATTTTTCCCAATTTAGCACAAGGTTGGTGTCTTCACACCGGGCCAAAACTCTATCCAAATTTCCCAAAACATTCTTCAAATGAATCACCAACCACACTAAAATCATCCATAAAGACCTCCAAAATGTCTTCCACCATATCAGTGAAAATAGCCATCATGCATCGTTGGAATATCGTCGGAGCATTGCACAACCCGAACGGCATCCGAGAGAAAGCAAAGGTTCCATATGGACAAGTAAAGGTGGTCTTCTCTTGGTCCTTCGGAGCGATTAAGATTTGATTATACCCCAAATATCCATCCAAAAAGCAGTAAAGGCACGCCCTGCAAAGCGATCAAGCATTTGGTCAAGGAATGGCAAAGGGAAATGATCCTTGCGGGTCACCTTGTTTAGCTTCCGGTAGTCCATGCATACCCTCCATCCGATAACGGTCCGAGTGGGAATAATTTCATTGTTGTCATTTGTCACCACAGTCATCCCACCCTTCTTCGGTACACATTACACCGGAGAAGTCCATGAGCTATCGGAGATTGGATACACCACACCTGCATCTAGCCACTTGATCACTTCTTTCTTCACCACTTCTTGCATTGCCTCATTGAGCCTCCTTTGATGTTCCAAGGAGGGCTTTGCATCATCCTCCAAAATAATCTTGTGCATGCAAAATGCGGGGCTTATTCCCCGAATGTCAGCTGGAGTCCATCCAATTGCCTTTTTCCGCTTTTTGAGCACCGCCAACGTGGCATCTACCTACATGTTAGTAAGACAAGAGGAAAGAGTAACTGGTAAAGTTGAATTAGAGCCCAAGAATTCATACCTGAGGTGTGGAGGTAATGGCTTCAACTCCAACACCGGGGGTTCCTCGATTGAAGGCTTTGTTGGAGGCGTCTTTCTATTTTCAATATCCAAAGAAAGTTTCCTATGCTCATAAGAATAAGAGCCCATTCCATGTAAAGCATTCACGCACTCCACTCGGCCCGCATCATCATTGACATCCAAATTCAACAACACGGCCACCAAAGGGTCCTCAACATTGATCATTGCACTAGTACCATCAATTATCACAGTCGTGACTAAATCCACAAATGAACACTCTTCGATACACTTGGGCTGCTTCATTGACTTGCACACATGAAATACTACCTTTTCATCACCTACCCTGAAAGTGAGTTCCCCTGCTTTCACATCAACTAGAGCCTTCCCCGTAGCAAGGAAAGGTCTCCCTAATATGATCGGGACCTCATAATCTACCTCACAATCCAATATCACAAAATCAGCTGGCAAGATGAATTTGTCCACCCGGACGAGCACATCATCAACAATACCCAATGGTCGCTTCATAGATCGGTCTGTCATTTGCAATCGCATGGAAGTTGGCCTCGGAGGCCCAATACCAAAAGTCTTGAAAACTGAGAAGGGCATTAAATTGATGCTTTCCCCAAGATCACATAAAGCTTTGCCAAAGTCTACACTACCAATAGTGCAGGGGATAGTGAAAGCACCAGGATCCTCTAATTTCGGGGCCATTGAATGTACTATAGCACTAACTTGGTGGGTCATCTTGATAGTTTCACAGTCCATTGATCTTTTCTTTGTAACCAAATCCTTCATGAATTTAGCATAACCAGGCATTTGCTCCAAAGCCTCCACCAAAGGCACGTTGATGGATAATCTCTTTATCATGTCAATGAACTTTTTGAATTGATTCTCACTTTTCTGCTTGGCTAGCCTCTGAGGATAGGGGGGAGGTGGCCTAGGCAAAGGTGCCTTGGCTTTTGGCACAACCGGCTCCGGCATGTCAATTACGTGCTCCCTAGACGGGTTCACGGCCTCTTGAGTTTCCACCTCGGTTTCATTAATGTCAATCCTCACTTCATTGTTCACATTGTCATCAACCACATCTTCAACTACCAAAGGAACCGCATCTTCTTGCAACTCAACATCATCATCAACAACTTGCTTTTGTTTCAAGGCATTCACATCACCGCCTCTCCCACTTCTTGTTTTAACCTCCATAACATGGTTGTTCCCACCCTTTGGGTTCACTATCGTATCACTTGGTAGAGCACCCTTCGGGCGAGTATTCAATGATTGAGAGATTTGGCCTATTTGCACCTCCAAATTCCTAATTGAAGTATTGTGAGAAGCCAATTGCGCATCCGAATCCGCATTCTTTTTCATCATTTGTTCGAACATCATTTCAATTCTACCCATTTCATTGTTAGATGAACTAGGCCCCTGGGATGGAAAAGGAGGTGGATTGTTCGGTTGTTGGTACATTGGGGGCCTTTGAAAGCCTTGCCCCCGGTTTCCTTGGTTCCCATTGTTCCATCCGCCTTGATTGTTATTGTTGCCCCAATTGTTGTTATTACCATTCCAATTCCCTTGGTTGCCTTGATTGTTGTTCTGATTGCCCCAGTTGTTGTTTTGATTATTGTTCCCCCAATTACCATTGTATTGTTGTTGATTGCCCCAACTGCCCTGGGGTCGCCATTGTTGTTGGTTGGAAGAGTTGCCCCGTTGGCCTTGAATTTTTTTTACATATTGTACCTCTTCATTTTGCTCGTCATAGTCATCATTTTGAAACCCATCACAATCATCATCAAATTGCTCAGAATTCCCTTGGTTTTGTTGCCTTCGTTGCCTTCTCTTGTTAACAAGCATATTCGCACCCTCTATGGCATTCACTTGGCGAGGATTTTTGACTTGTTGCAACTGTGCCTTAGCCAATTGGTTCATAGTAGTTGTCAACTCCGCTATAGCCTGTCCATGGTCATGTAGTTCCTTATGCAAATGAATAACCGTAGGGTCACCTTGGGGAACATTGGCCCTACTTTGCCATGCGGAAGACGTGTCCGCCATCTCATCAAGAACGGCACAAGCTTCATCATACGTCAATTTCATAAAATTACCCCCAGCAAGTTGATTCACTATGCATTGATTTGTAGTGTTGATGCCCCGGTAGAAAGTTTGTTGCAACATATTCTCCGTCATGTCATTATTGGGGCATTCCTTCACCATCGTTCTATACCGCTCCCAAATCTCATGCAAAGGTTCCGTGGGCTCTTGCTTGAAGGCCAATATCTCATCTCTAAGTGCCGCCATGTGCCCGGGTGAGAAAAATTTAGCAATAAACTTATCCGCCAACTCATCCCAAGTAGTGATGGAATGGTTTGGGAGTCTCTCGAGCCAATCCAATGCTTTCCCCCGAAGTGAAAAGGGAAAAAGCCTCAACCTAAGAGCATCCTCGGACACATTCGTCTGCTTGCTACCCCAACATGTATCCACGAACCCCTTGAGATGTTTGTAGGCATTTTAATCCGCAGCGCCCGCGAAATACCCATGTTGCTCAAGTAAAGCCAACATCACATTGGTTATCTGACAATTGCCCGCCGGATTCTGGGAGGGACAATAGCACTTGCATAGCCTTGGTTCGGTAGCACCTGAGAAACCGCTCTTGGAGGTGGCGGAGGAGGGTCTGGAACGTTTTCATTAGCATTGGCCTGGCGGCCTCGTCGTGGTCCTGAAGGTACAAGAGGCACCTCATCGTCTCCAATTTCATCAACCTCCTCCCCCGCAAGCACATTTCCAAGAGGGTCATTTGCATTTAAAGCCATTTTGGTACCTGTAGTATTGACACACACAAATTAGTAACAAAGAAGGAAAGAAGAACAACACACAAAACTAACTAAATAGATAGCCAAAATCGTTAGCTCCCCGGCAGCGGCACCAAAAAGTTGATCACTGCCAACTCTGCACTACTAAAAAGTAGCAAGAGAGCGTCGCAATAGCTTTTACCCGATTTTGGGTCGGGATCGAATCCATAGAGAGTTAGGATTGGAATCGAGTATCTATTTAGGTTGGAATTGCGTATTTGTTCCAAATATCACTTCTATTCATTATTGGTTTTTCTTTATATTCTACTATGATCAAACTACAAATTATAATTGCAACTAAATTAAACTAAGAGTAAATTGCTACAAGTTGTATCTAATGGTTTAGAAGGGCACTAGGGTAGTGACTTTCACCTAGGTGGCCAATTTACGGATACTGCATCCAAGGCACGATTGACATGATTGGGGAATATGTTATAACCGTTGCTCGATACTACCCACTCTACACCTCTCGGTAGAAAGAGTGATTTTGCCCAATTGACTTTCTCAAGACCAATTGGGTATGCAAATTTGTCCAAGCAACTAGGGTTCAAGTCGGTTATTACTCTCTCAAGGTTTAACCCTTTAATTGGGACTATCAAATCTCTTGAGTCCATCCCAATTCCTTGTTGAGTCAATTTTGGAGACTTGGGCTCTCTTTCTCAAGAAGAGCCCAAGTCAACTTAGCACAAACTAGTGTTTGCAACCACTAATTCATAAATTAAACCATAAAATTGACCCAAATAACAAACACTCATAGTCAATCTAACCTTAAATCACAACACCCATCAATTACTCACACTAGGGTTGAGCCACAACCCTAGCTAGTGGGTCTAGCTACTCATGCTTGAAGAGAAAATCAGAGAAATAGATTAAGAGAAAGACATATTAATTAATTACTAAAGTAAATACAAAGATTCAGTGATTAAAACTAAGTAAGAGTGCCCGAAATGGCTAAGTAAAGTCTTCTCACAAGCGCAGCTACTGTATTACAATGTTAGATGCCCTAAAAAAGGAAAAAGAATCTATTTATACTAAGCTGGAAAAACTGGATAAAATTGCCCCTGCGGGGTCAGTGCGGACCGCACAAAATGGTGTGCGGCCGAACTAGGCTCTTGAACATGAAATTTTGACTCTCTGAACCCAGGCTCCGCGGACCGCACAAAATGGACTGCGGCCGCGGAGGCTTTCAATGCGGTCTGCGCAGAATGGACTGCGGACCGCGCGAGCTTAATCTTCTGAACTTGGCATCTCTCTGAACTTTGGTTCTACGGACCGCACATAATGGTAGTGCGGCCGCGGTGCCTCAGTGCAGACCGCACAAAACCTTCTGCGGCCGCACTGCCTTGATGCCTGAAAATCTAGCTCTCTGAATCTCCCTGGTGCTGACCGCACAAAGTGTAGTGCGGCCGCACTAGGCCTGTTTCTCTTGAGTTTTGTCTTGTCTTTGGTACTTGTGCAGGTTTCACTCCCTTTGAGCCAATATTTGACATCTTGTCACTTTGTTGATCAAACCTGCAATCAAGCACAACTTATGAGCCTTTTGGGACTATTTTGTATGAATTTATAATCAAAGCATAAGCACAAAGGGGTATAAAATGCGTCAAAATCTCTAGTTATCAGTAGGTAGACCCTGGATCAAATAAAACCGAAGCATCACTGCCACAAACCAGAACAGTACCTACGATAAATGCATCGGAAGCCTCAGCCTCAGGCCTGGCTGGAAGAGCATAACATCGGGGCTGGGCACCACCCTGGACTACATCTCTAGGACGACCTGCAGCTGGCTGGCCTCCACCCCTAGCGTCCTGAGCTCCACCTCTAGCACCTCTACCTCCACCTCTAGCACCTCTACCCCCACCCCTAGCTGGCGGGGCGGGCGGTGGAACACCTGGTGCCTGAACCATAGCACGGGAACCCTGCTTCTGCGACTGAGTACTCACCAACCTCGGACAAGTCCTTCGGATATGACCATACTCACCACACTCATAGCATCCACCTGTGTACTGCGGCTGAGGAAATTGAGACTGACACTGGCGACCTGAATGACCACCCCGAAAACTCTGGAGCGGCAGTGCATTGATAGGAGCTGGTGGTGCACTATAGGCCTGCTGATCAGAATACTGTATATGAGAACCACGACCACCTGAAGCACCGCGAGAAACCTGAAGTGCCGACTAGAAGGGCCTAGGAGGATGGCCTCTACCATACGAATCCCTGCCTCCAGACGAGGTACCACTAAATCGGCTAGAATGACGAGGCCTCTTGTCCGAACCATGACCACCTCCCTGCGATAGAACCATCTCCACTCTTCTAGCCACATTGGCCGCCTCCTGGAAAGAAATCTCACTCCCCGTCTCCTTAGCCATCTGAAGTCGAATAGGCTGGATAAGTCCC